>NW_015505448.1:541402-548672 GCF_001515645.1 Sinocyclocheilus grahami | reverse complement strand
GGGGGGGTCACATCACAAACACATACCAGCTTCATCACTGTGTCTGTCACGCGACTCTGTTCCCCTTTCAGGCTCTGTCTTTACATTTATTTTGAAAGATGATGAAGCTTGCGATTATGGTAAGGGGCGTTACATTTCCGACGAGTGCTTGCGGTGTTCGGCCAATCACAATGCACTGGGTCAGCTGGCCAATCAGAGCAGACTGCGCTTGTCGGAAGGAGGGACTTTGTAGAAAACGAAGCGTTTGAGAGGCGGGGCATAGAGGACCTACAATAATGTACAGTATTTGAAATATAATGTGTTTTTTGAACATTAAAGCATGTAAACATATTCTGTTACACCAAATACACAAAATAATGATCTTTAAAAAAGCATCATATGACCCCTTTAAATTATCTTTTGGGAGTAATTTCTCAGCCAAATTTAATGTGCGATTAATTTGGGATTCATTAGATTAATTAATCGCCACATCATGTAATTAATTAGATTTAAAAAATGTAATCGCTTACCAGCCCTAGTTCACATATGTAAATATAGTCAGGCAATATCATCAAAAATACTTATATTTATTATCGATATGATGCAAAATACAAACTGATGCACAAAATAAAATAAGAAAATGCCATCTATGCTGTAAATAAATGCTCTGCTCATATGAAACCAGAACACAACAGAAATGTTTCCGCAACAGAAAAAATACAGAATACAAATTTATAAATAAATATAAATATTTTAAACAATAGGTTAAAAATGATAAATTATGAAAATTATGTTTTAAGATGTACAGAAAGCACTTCTCTTTCTCCCACTCTTGCTCCCATACAGACGCACACACAAACAGTACTATGGACACACGCTGCTCTGACGATTTTATCAGTAAAATAGTTTAGCAACTTAAAAAGCTACATACACTATCACACTATCAGGGTAATAACAGAGCTGTTCTTTAAGCAGCTGAACTTAAGAGTTTCTCTAATAAGAGTTGTTTATCTCACAGTCTCACAGTGCATTGTTATCTTAGTCTTGTTAAAAAGTATTAGGTAGGGATGCGCCGATAGGATTTTTTGGGGCCGATACCATACCGATATTTATCACTTCCTCTCTTATTTGAAATTTTGGCATCAAAATAGATAGCATTTTGATCATGTTTTAAATCAGCAAAGTTCAAAAACACCTACATTAAATTATACTAGCAGTTTTATTGCTGCATCATCAAATAATTTCTAATGAACATGGATTGGATCCATTTAACATTCAGCAGGCCTACATAAATACAACCAAACAAAGATACATATTAAATAAACAGTGCGTTTTAGGTATGTTTAACAGTTTTCAGGTACAGAAATAACGTAAACAAATGTAAAATAACACTTCACTGTATAAATTAAATGCATATTAATCCTTCTTTATTGTAACAGAATTTATTATGATTAATCATCTAATTTGTTTTTGTATACATTTTAATATTTTTTTTGTAAGTTTAAATATGTATGAGATCTCCTTTACTAAGGCGGGACTCTTATTTTGACGGGTTTTCTAGTCTACGGAGCAGCTATATCGGTAATGAAAGCACGCAGTTCTTCGGATTTAAAGTTTGTCAGTACCCCCCGAAAAGGCATGAAATCTGTATATATTTGTTTACTGTTAGTTGTAATAAGTGTTTTGTATAATTCGCTGTATGTTGATGATAATGCAACTGAGAGAGAGAGTTTAATGTGCACTTCTCGTGCTGTGTTTTGTGTAGCTCTTATGGTGATTTTTGGGAGTGAAAAAGGACGCAATAAACTTAAAACATCAGTAAAGTTTTGGTCATCATTCAGATGAGGTCCGCTACACTTATGAAAGTTACAAAAGTTATTTAGTCAAGAATAGTGTGCAATCTTTTGTTATTTGATTAGCATTAAAGTGCAGACATCAGCACTAGGATTATGCTACAGACATTATACAGCTCAGTGCCTATTTAGCTCAGTGCATTATACAGCTCAGTGCCTATATAGTCTCACACAGTTAATTAATAAACCATTGGTTTGTTATATCGGCCTTTTTCCTTATATAGCTGATATGCCGATGGTTGTAAATTGAGGAAAAATCGGCCGATAAATATCGTCGGCCGATACATCGGTGCATCCCTAGTATTAGGGGAAAATATTCCACTATTATCAAAAGTAATCCTGACAGAATTAAATAAGGAAACTAGTAGTGAACTGACCTCATCTGTGGGGTCATAGTACTGTTCCAGGTATGGGTGAGCCAGCGCCTCCTCCACCTCAATCCTCTTATGAGGGTTAAATGTCAACATCTTATCCAACAGGTCCAATGCTACAAGAAAACAGAGACAAACCAGTTCATTAAAAACAAACCAGGAAAAAATTACAAAGTACAGATCTGCTAAGCCTTCATTGGTTATAACCAGAAATTCAAACATATTTTGTCAAATTAGTCCGATTACATGTGACAGATATGAGGACTAGTTTCTTTGTGTGTGGAGTGAGGGTGTGGAGTTGAACTCTGACCTTTAGGGTCTGCATTAGGAAACAGGCGGTTCCACGGCACTTTGCAGCGGAGAGGAAGTGACAGCAGGTAATTTCTTGCCTTAATGTTGATAATGCAGTTGAGATCCTCCTGAGAGGGGGAGCCCAAAATACCTACAGGAGAGAGAGAAGACAAATAAAAGTATTAAATGATGAAAATACAGATCAGGAGAACAAGAGAATAAATGGAAAACAAATGTGCTTGGTTTTGTTGCATCATTATTTCCTCGTTCTTTTAAAATAATATTTAAATATTTAATAAGTAAAGTAGTTTGATATATAAAGAAGTCACATATGCTCACACTAAGGCTGCGTTTATATGATCAAAATACAATTTATTACAATATATTAATATAAATATGATTATAGTCTAAAATAACTGTTTTCTATTAGAATATATTTTAAAATGTAATTTATTCCTGCGATGGCAAAGCTGAATTTTCAGCATCATTACTCCAGTCTTCAGTGTCACATGATCCTTCAGAAATCATTCTAATATAATCATTCGCTGCTCAAGAAACATTTCTTATGATCAGTGTTGAAAACCGTTGTACTACTAAATATTTTTGTGGAAAGTGATATTTTTGCCATTTTGCTAGAAGTTTTGAGACGGAGACTTCAAATTTTTTCGTGGATAATTTTGAGACAACATTTTACCATACTATTCTGCTCATGTTTACATAATTATTCAAAAGCTGTGATGAACGCCACGCCAATGTGAAGTACAGTAGGAAAAACAGCCTATTTAATTTGAAATTACAAAACAACAATTGCTAAAGCTGTAGAATATGGCACATTTAATAACCTAAGTAGAAAACACCATTTATTTATTTATTTTTGGTTCTGTGGACACCGAACTGAATAAATGCTTGTCCAGAGAATGAGAGAGACAGTAAAACAATAACCCAGGGCACCAGGCTAATGATGTGCAGACGTAATCTAAATGAGGAAATAAGTAGAGTTATCAACAAGGAAACATCTGCTCGCACAGGCCAGACGGGTTCAAAAACACATGTTAATGGAAATAAGTGTTACTACAGAGATTGTCTCTTTAGGAGCCATTGCTATGGGTTTGGTGGGAAAACACACCTTCAAACACACGCAGCAGCTCGGACAACATTATCAGCTCATTGCAAGGTCAAAATCAACAGCATCTCTGACAGGAAACACAGAGTTTTTAACTGATACAACGGACGGAGAAAGGAAAAATAAAAAGAAGGGTGATGTGCTTGCAAGGGAAATGATGATGAAGCCTTTTTGGCGATAACCATCAAATGCTTATCTCAGTCTTACGATGCAAAACTGACCACAATGTATCATGTTTCAGTCCAGAGATGGATGGCCTATGCAGAGCTTTTGAAGAGCGATCAATGTACATCAATTATTTAGCTGACTGAGTAAGCATGTTTCCCATTACAGATGGACAGATTTATGAAAACTATACAAAAACATCTCATGTTTCTTTATAAGAAGAGTTCGATGTCAATGCAGACAATGTGGTGTTTAGTCTTCCTGATGTCTCATGTGATTCACCTCAACATCAACAATCAACATAAAAAAACAAAGTTCAGATCTATCCGAATTAGGGTTGCATGATTTGGGGAAATTTCTGTGATTCAAAATGCTATTTATTTCTTTTGATTTAAAATGCAATGCATTTTAAATAGCTAAAGGATGGATATACTTGTTTGCAGGGCTGCAAAATTGGGCCAAAAATCAAATAACGATTTTTTTTCTAATAAAAACTGCTATTTAAAATCAATAAAATAGCTCCAGATTTGCTGGGCTGCACATTTTATTATTATATATCAATATGCCTTTAAAATAATAATGATAATTATTATTATCATTACTATTTTATTATTTATGATTATATTATTTTTTATTATGAATTATTATATTTAATAAAAAAAATTGCAAGTGGTGCAACTACGAGCAATACCAAATCTGTTAACATTCCTATTCATCTCAATGCAGTTCTAGAAGTATGCGTCTTGAAATCTTGAAGTCTTTTTTATAGGAACTACAGAGCTTTTTCACCTGAGCTGTAAATGTCATATGACTAATCACACTATACTTACAGGAAAACAACATCATGACAACTATGACTGGCTGTTGGCACCATAAACCCAAACCCTTCACTAGTGGCTATAAGCTGTGAATTCAAAGGCTGCAGGCGGGGAAATATATAAAGTCCACAAGGTGGTTTACCTAAAATGTGGTTAAGCTGGTCCAGATAGTGTTTCCCAGGGAAGATGGGTCTATTCGAAAGCATCTCAGCCAGAATGCAACCGACCGACCATATATCAATGGACTTAGTGTAACCCTGAGAGACAGACACAGACATAAAGAGATTGTTAACTGATATAGCTATCAACATTTACGCCAAGTTTTTTTTAAATTTTCTGTGTGGTACGTATCATAGTAATACCATGGCAATCTTAGAATGATGGCAAATGATGACAACTTACATTTATATGAAAACTATTTCTGTAAGAAAAAAAAAGTATATTTTTAAATTAAGGGTTATTTATTATCTAAATAAAGCTAACTAAAAACTAAAGCTAGCTAAAAATAAAACTTAATTTTTTTTTTATTGAAATAATGTTGAAATAAAATACATTATAAATATTAGATGAAAAACTTGAACTAAATATCAATTTGTAATGTTGCCTTGGAAAATAACTAAAATAAATGTAAGTTCAAGCAATAAAATTACTAACTGGAAGTAAATAAAAACTGAACTAAATAAATGAAATAAAAAAATAAATAAAATCTAAATAGTAATATTTAAAAAAAAAGAATAAAGATGATAAAAACACAAAAAATGCAATGACCAACACCAAACTGCTGACTGAAGGTGGCGTAGAGTAACCAAACAAACACTTGAGACAATAATGAAATAACTTAACTCCAGGTTTAGACTTAATCCGTTTTTGAATGACCAGTCCAACAATCTTTGAAAGATCAAGACTGATTCCTCACCTTGGAATTGAGCATAATCTCTGGTGCGCGGTACCAACGCGTGGCTACATACTCCGTCAGGAAGCCAGTGTGGTCATGGTCTGGATCAGCCACCCGGGCGAGCCCAAAATCACAGATCTGCGGGAGAAAAAACCAACAAAAACAGAAGTTTACAGAGATTTGTGAGTATCCAGCAATGTCCAAGATGAGCCAGACATTACTTTGCATTAATAAAGCGTGGTATGGTGTGGTGGCAATGGAGTTAAAAAGTGATGGCTGTACATCAGTTAAACTTTATTTTAACTATTATTATAGTTAACTTAAACTAAAACCATAAAAAAAAATTTCATTACTTGAAATAAAACATTTATCTGAAATAAAATACAAAAAGATTTCAGCTAGTTTCCAATGCAACATTTCTCGTTTTCATTTAAAGTTGATGTACTAAAATAAAAAAGAACTATATAGACATTTAAAAACAACAAAAACTAATAAAAATGACATACACATGAACATGAAAGCAGAAAATTTAACAATCTAATTCAAAATATTAACAACTATAATGGTATCTCAATGATACTAAAATAACACTGATTTACATTTTATTTCGAATTATTTCTTATTCTCTGCCCTCTGTTTGGCTGATGAGCTGGACGAGCTGTTTGATAAAATAGAATAACTTTATATTTATTATAACACTTAAAGAAAATCATACATTAGTAAACTGGAAGTTATGTGCTTTTTTGTAAAACCAACAGGTGCAGCATTCTGAAAACATAGTTTTTTCCCCCCCAGTTCCATTTAGTGACACAGAAATGACGCACATCACCTTTAAATGAGTTTAAAATTACATAATGGCAAGGAATCGCAGTGTACTTCACCTTGAGGTCGCAAGTAGTGTTGAGCAACAGGTTAGATGGCTTCAGGTCTCTGTGGAGAACGTTTGCTGAGTGGATGTACTTCAGGCCACGCAAGATCTGGTACAGGAAGTAACAGATGTGGTCATTGCTCAAGTGCTGCGTCTTCAACAGCTTGTACAAGTCTGTCTCCATCAGATCCTGTACAATGTAGCTATAGTTTTTCAACGTCAAGGTCAAACACAAAGCTTGGAGAACAGAAAAGAGAAATGGGTGCATTTAAGGACTGACAAAAGCTTATTGAAGTTCATGCAAACTTTAAACGTTTAGAATGTGCAGCCATACTTTTATTCAGCAAGGATGCATGATTAAATTGATCAAAATTGACAGCAAAGTTATTTTTAATGTTACAAAAGATTATTTCAAATAAATGCTGTTCTTTTGAACTTCCTATTTATTAAATAATAATAGTAATCATAAATAAAAATTGATTTAAAAAAAAAAAGCATCAGTGTCTTCAATATTGATAATAATAGGACATTTTTCTTGAGCAGCAAATCAGTATATTAGAATGATTTCTGAAGAATCATGTGACACTGAAGACTGGAGTAATGATGCTGAAAATTCAGCTTTGTATCACAGGAATAAATTACATTTTACAATGCATTAAAATAAAAAAACAATTTTAAATTGCTATAATATTTCACAGTATTAATGTTTTTACTATATTTTTGAGCAAATAAATACAGCCTTGATGAGCATAAAATACTTCTTTCAAAAACATTTAAAAAATCTTACTGACCCCCAGCTTTTGAACAGTAGTGTATATACACACACATATATATATATATATATATATATATATATATATATATATATATATATATATATATATATATATATATATATATATATATA
>NW_015505448.1:528864-540029 GCF_001515645.1 Sinocyclocheilus grahami | reverse complement strand
TATATATATATATATATATATATATATATATATATATATATATATATATATATATATATATATATATATATATATAATTAATAGTCAAATAGTTCACAATTGCCTACAAGCAATCGTAAGTAACAAATCTTTGTTTTGTTAGGTTGTGACAAAAGTAAATAAATAAATACCAGCAACAAAAAAGTACAAGCCCATTGCTATGTCCCTTATCAATTTCAGTAGAAAGAAAACTGTGGCATTTAAGATCTTGTATTTCTACTTCCTTCAACCGCAGCTCTGTTATGACGCTAAACATATTAGAGCAACAGAGCGATTAGATCATACAAAACTACTCTCACTATCCACACGCCTACTGACTATTGATTTCAGACCTAAAATTAACTCTTTACTAGAGATTTTTGCATTGTCTCAGCCTACACACAGTTGGAAAAGAGCATTGTTTGTGTCAGAGGCCGCATTTTCAGCCCGAACATGAATATTTAGAAAGTTGAACTGAAAAATTGAATGAATTCGAATTTAAATACGTCTTAATATTTGGTTTGTCACTTTTTTTTGCTTTAATGATGGCAGCATTTGAAATGACAAACATAAAACCTGATCATGTTCTCCAGCATGAAAAAAATCATCTTTAGCTTCAATGGAAGAACATCTGAGCCACATGATCAATGTCACTAATGTACTTACCTAAAATAATAGTACAGAATTACAAATACGTCTTTAAAAGTCTCATCTTTTCTTTGTTTCAAATGTTTTAAAATCCTATTTCCAGGTTAAAATACAATTAAAAAGGATACACGTCTTTCATCTGGTCGATGGTTGGGGTGCGGTTGATGTCGTTGATGCCGATGATGTTCTCGTGCTTGAAGCGGAGCAGGATTTTAATCTCACGGAGTGTGCGCTGACAGTACGTCTGGTGCTCAAACGGACTGATTTTCTTTATCGCCACACGCACTTTATTATCACGATCATACGCCGAGCTGAAACAAAGAGACAGCAAAAAACATCAGATCAAACATATTTTTTCTTGGTTACAAAACCGTGTTTCTGTCATTATTACTCTGTCGTTATTAAGTGACAAAGATATCAAGTACACAATATAAGAAGTATAATACAATGGAAAAGACGATGTGAATGCAGATGGGCCTTTCAATTATGGGCACTTTTCTGTGGACTGTTAGAAAAGCTGCTTTAAAACACTTCTCAAATAGAAATATAAATTATGGAAAGACTGACATTCAGGCTGAGACTAGAAGTAGAGACTTTTGAAAGGCACTGGAGAAAATGGACTATAAGTGTAGAAGTCAAAACAGAGGGAAGAGCAAGATATATGCTTGCAAATGAGGGGAATATGTATATACACTTATGTAAGCATATACAAATCTGTTTACATTTATACATGTGTATGTATGTATGGGGCTGGATGTATACATAATGTAACCCTTTTTAAGTTGTTTTTTACCCCTAAAATTTAGAAAGAATACCTTTGATTGTACCCATGAAGCTGAACTGACTATTTGTTTGTCTATGTTTCATAATGTTATATAAAAAATAAAGTAAAAATTTTTTTTTCACAAAATGTAAACGTGGGAAAAAGGTGGTGGAAATTATGCTTGAAGGACTGATAATGATAAATCACTTTAAGCAAAAAATAAAAAAAATAATTAAGAATAGTTTCACTTTTAGTTTTATCAGATTTTATCTTAAAAAAAAAATGTACAACTATATTTATGATGACTCATATTTTAAACATTTGAGAAATAGTAAACAAAAAAAAGCATGGTTTAAAAAAAAGGGGGGGGGGAAAGAAGAAAAAATGTAAATGAATTAATAAATAAATCAACCAACCCCTCAAACGTAAAAAGGACCTGTAATTGAACAAACACCCGTACAGTCTCTTTGTTTAAATTATCATAACTTAAAAAAAAATTGCATGTAAAAGATATTTTATGATGTCAATATTTTAGGCATTTGAGACATTGCAAAAACAAAGTTAAAACCATTTGCAAAGACAGTTTTAAAGTGACCTTCAAATAAAAAAAGAAGAAAAAAAGATACATACGTGTGTGTGTGTATAATATACATGTATATAATAACAAAAGTAAAAAAAATTAAATAAAAATAAAACTTTACTTTTATTAATTCACCTCTAACCTTCCGCTTAGTTTCTAAAGCTGGTCTGTACCACACTTCTTCACACATGATGGTCATGAATGCAAAGAACTTGACAGATACAATCTCATCTCACTGTAACCATAAGCTGAACTCTGCACTGCTGACACACTGTTAATGTTAAATCTGTGTCAGGTGCACCACTAATGCAGCATCTGCACCATTTTCTCTTGCACAGCAGAAACATGGTCATCAAGCAGGTCGCAATTTATGACACGTTTTTTTCATTTTGTTGATACCAATTTCAATTTGTGTAATTTGACAAGAATAAAGCTTACAGATCAAGCAGCTGGCTGGCATTGTGCACAAAACACTCTAAAGGGCAGAAAGTGGAGAAATTACGCAGAGGTGAAGAAAGATCATGAAAGAGAGAGAGAGAGAGAGAGAGAGAGAGAGAGCGAGAGAGAGAGAGAGAGCACGAGAGAGAGAGAGGAGAAGAGATGGAGGGACATAGCAAAACAGCAGGAGAAAAGAGAAACAAGAGAGGCATGGTTTCCACGGACACGGACAGGCAAGACTTTGCAGTTAGGAGTTATGCAACAAGCTGTTGCCATGGTAATGTGAAGGAGGGGGGCGGCCACAGGCTGAACGTTGGTAGTGAATTTACACAATGCTCTGACAATGCCAGATACCCTTGGTGCGAAGGAGGAGGGAGGAAAAAAAAGACACTCCAATGGCATACTGTCATGTCACCAAATAATAAAGATGTCTATAAATAAAGCTGGGGCTGCATGAAAACAGAAGGGAATGACTGCTGCATATGAACATCCTGAAGACTGAAAATCCACACAATAACAAGCACAGCAAACTCACTATTTTAGTGTTGCTTACATCTGCAAAGTGTAGCTGAAGGTCTGTGAAACACAACTGGATAAGAGAGCAAAGCAAAACCACTCAAACAAGAACGAATCTGAATTTAAGACAATTTAATACTTTTTATTTAAAGGGTTAGTTCACCCAAAAATGAAAATTAGCCTGTGTTTAACTCGCCCTCGAAGCATCGGAGGTGTATATGACTTTCTTCTTTCAGACGAATCCAGTCGGAGTTATATTAAAAATTGTCCTGGCTATTCCAAGCTCTATCATTGCAGTCAGCGGGTGCTGCAGTTGAACAGTCCACAAGTCGTCAAATAAAGCTCGAGCATTCATTATAAAATGTGCCTCACACAGCTCCGGGAGGTGAATAAAGGCCTCATGTAGTGAATGCATGCGTTTTTGTAAGAAAAATATCCATATTTCAAACTTAATAAACACTTTCCTCTCACTTCCATTATCTTTCATAAGCGGAAGCCGTTCCGGCGGATGACGCAGGACGTAAGCGCAGCGCACGCGCCTCTGAGATATGCTAGTCTCACGAGTTTGTTTATAGGAGCAAAGGAAGCAAAGTTTCCATACTTTAGCAAAACCAGTCTCCTCTTGGTTTATATCGAAATCCTCCCGACATTTTTCTATATAAATCCTCGGTTTGTACTTCTAATTCGTGACCGGCGTTTTGTTTTGTTCTCTCTCTCCGCATTAGTCACTAATCACGCAACAACGACGTCCTACGTCATCCACCGGAACGGCTTCCGCGTATGACAGAAACCGGAAGTGAGAAAAGTGTTTATTACATTTGAAATATGGATATTTTTCTTACAAAAACACATGTATTCACTACAGGAGGCCTTTATTCATCCTCCGGAGCCGTCTGCGGCATTAAATTGATTATTTATTACATTTCTAATATAACTCCGACTGGATTCATCTGAAAGAAGAAAGTCATATACACCTAGGATGCTTCGAGGGTGAGTTAAACACAGGCTAATTTTCATTTTTGGGTGAACGAACCCTTTAAGACATTTTAAGACTTTTTAAGGACCTGCGGCCACCCTGTATTAAAACGCATAAATACTTAATTTAATGCTGATTTTTATTACAGTAATGAGATTATTTGCATTACAGTAATGAGAACTGTGGCGGAATGTGCTTAATTTCATTTCAAAATAAACTGAACAAAAAAAGAACATAAAAATAAATTATTTAATAATGAACTCTTTCCCCGCCATTGACGAGTTAGCTCGTCTTTTAGAAGAAAACGCTTCCCCGCCAAGGACGAGTTTTTACGGCTTTTCGTGTTTTCACCGTTTACACTCGGGGGCGCTATTACACATCTTCTGAACCAGTACAAAACCTCCCGAACAAAAAACACACGTGAACAGGACAGAGAAACGAGCGATTTCTTATGTAAACAGATGCATATGAAAAATAATCATCATCAGCAATAGACTGCATATAAATGAAAACTGCATAATGTTACAGAGTAAAATGTTGATCCAGGAAGTGGAATATGTCTGTGCAAGCTTTGGAGGTATTGATGGAAGAGATTTACTGGATTTATGCTTTGATAATCGTACTGAATATTATCCAGATGTAGTTTTTGATAAAAATTTGATTTTCTCACCTTTTTGCTCAAAATTATGCATTTTTATAAACCTACCTATATTCAAGTGTTGATAAAAGAATGCTTTAAGCTAGAATAAAACAGATTTTTTTTCGTTTAAAAGTAGAGGCTCTGATCTTTATTTGTGTATTGCATATTCAAATATTCATACAGAAAAATATACTGGAGGCCATCAAATTTAGTGAAAATCATCAAAATCGCTGGCGGTGGCTGGCAACTTATTTAAAAAATGCTGGCGGGGAAAGAGTTAAATGTGTAGACCATTAAAAGTATTTGCATTATGACAATTTCAAGACTATTATGCACATTTCTTTGCTCCAATTTCTCATTACCATACCGGATCCAGACGTTTTTTTGTGACCATATTTTATTAAAATTACATCTGCTTACATTAAAAGGAGGTACAACAAATATTAAAATGCATAAATACTTCATAAGTTTTTTTTCAAGTTAAAGTAATGAGAATGAGATAACTTGCATTACATATCTGCACCATTTTATCTTGCACAGCAGAAACATGGTCATCATTAAAGGCAGTACAACACATTAAAAATGCATAAATTCTTATAACTATTTTTGTCATGTTACACTAATTAAATTGAGATCATCTGCATTATGTTAATGAGAAATGGGAGTGAATGTACTTAATTGTCATAAGAATAATGTCACAATGCAAAAAAATTATTTCACTTGACTTTGGGGTGAATCATAACCCAGGCATGTTCTTGGTTTTGAAAGATTCACTCATTTAGATGCAATTTGGCATTATATGCGTTTTACATGTCTATTTGTGCATTCACAGGTTCCCTCTTAGCAAGCTTCTCAGGCTTAAAGAAAACAGAGATGCTTCTATTTCAATGCACCTTCTGAGGGTGAAGACGCTTCTAAGACTCGTGGAAATGGGGCCGGGATGCCACAAGGTTGGATAATCCTTTCCTTTCTGTTCCTAACCCAGAACGCCCGCACATTTACAGCTGTGCCAGTAAGAAGATTTTCACATTCTATAAACCAGAAATTCTTAAGTTATAAGAGCATTAACTAGGTTGACTGGTTTCACCCCTCTGAATAAGATCAGACAGGCCTTACTTCAAAAAACTAGTTGGAAATGTGAGGGGTGCAAAAGTCATCAACTTGATACTAGTGTTGCCAAAGTGTTAAAGGGGTCATATGATGCGATTTAATTTTTTCCTTTCTCTTTGGAGTGTTACAAGCTCTTGGTGCATAAAGAAGATCTGTAAAGTTGCAAAGACTAAAGTCCAAATCCAAAGAGATATTCTTTATAAAAGTTAAGAGTCAGCCACACCTACCTAAAACGGCTCGTTCTAACACGCTCCCACGTCTACGTCACTATCTGGGAAGATTTGCATAACGCCGCCCAAATGTTTATGCAAAGAAAGTAGTATTCTATTCTCGCTGTAGTATTGTTGCCGCCGCCATGTCGTGAAGGCACTGTGTGCTTCGTTGTGAAAGCAAAACTACTTAGTTTGGCCTTCCAAAAGAGAACGATATCGCTTCATCATGCTTGGAGATGATCTGTGCTGGTCGCTGAGGAAATACATCAACTTCGCGCTGTGGATCGCCGGCTTTCACCGTGGACGAAGGGGAGTCCAGCCCGGGTTTGTCACATGTGGTTGCCGCAGGCATCACAGTATGGTAAGGGACGTAACATTTCCGTCACACGCTTGAGGAATTCGGCCAATCACAACGCACTGGATAGCTGGCCAATCAGAGCACACCTCGCTTTTTCAGACTGATGAGCTTTGTAAAAATCTATGCGTTTCAGAAAGGCGGGGCATAGAGGAGAAACAATAATGTACAGTATGTGTTTTTTGAACCTTAAACCGCATAAACACATTTCATTACACCAAATACACAAAATAATGTTATTTTTAGCAGCATCATATGACCCCTTTAATAAACCATTGCTAAGGGGTTACGAATGGTTTAGCCAATGATAATTGCCTCAGCAATTCAGCAAATGCCACTAACAATAAATTAACCATCTTAAATTGTAATTACTTTAAAACAGTGATTTTCCACCCTCGTATGGGCATGTTCTTGATGTGCCTTGCAAAAACTAAAAAAGTGAAAGTGACATGACATGTAGTATGGTGACCCATACTCTGAATTAGTGCTCTGCATTTATCCCATCCAAAGTGCACACACACAGCAGTGAACACACACACACAGTGAACACACACCCGGAGCAGTGATCAGCCATTTTTGCTGTGGCGCCCGGGGAGCAGTTGGGGGTTCGGTGCCTTGCTCAAGGGCACCTCAGTCATGATATTGAAGGTGGGAGAGAGCGCTGTACATTCACTCCCCCCACCTACAATCCCTGCCGGTACGAGACTCGAACCCGCAACCTTTGGGTTACGAGTCCGACCAACCATGCAAGTAAAAATAATCAAGTACTCTGGATTTCCTCTGCTTTCATTCTCTCCGTTTGTTGCTGCTCCTTCTGACACTCCTCCCAGTCAGGCTGGTTCGTGTGATGGCGGATTGATGTCCTTGGCAGAAGGGTTGCTATGGAGACTGGCACCGTGGCAGAGTTTGGCATGGAGGCACAGCCCAGGCAGTATAGCCACACACAGCCTGCATCAAACAGCGTGTGTGTGTGTGTGTGTGTGTGCAAGCGCAGGCATGTGTGAGAGTGTACATGTATTGACTAATATATTTGCATGTGCATTTGTGCGCACACAAGATCTTGAGGGTGCATAAAAGAAAGTGTAATTATCTGACTAGATCCATCACTGCACGTACAATATAAGTATCAAAACCTAGTGGAAAACAGGCTAGGCTTCAATATTTTCCATAGTGATTTACTGTATGTAGGCTATATAAAATTAGTTACTAAAACTTTAACTGAAATAAAATTTATAAAAGGCAAGGCAACATTTCTCATTTTCATTTAGTTTAACTTGATGTACTGAAATATCTAAAACTGAAATAAAACTATATAGAATTTTAAAAAGTCAAAAATCCACAACAAAAATTACTAAAACTTTAAAATTAAAATGGAAAAATATAAAAAATAAAAACTTATTCAAAATAATAATAAAATTAAACACTTTAAGATTATCTTAATACTAAAATATCATGCACTGCCGCACACTATCAGTGGGCAGAACTGATAAATATTATGAACAGGTAACAACAACAAAGAAAGTACTGCAAAAATACAGTTACAGTTAAGACAGGGAAGCACATAATATAATAAATATAATATAATATAACAATTTTATATAATATAATTAATAGAATAGAACCATTTAACAATTATAATGATGGCAGACCAAGAATCATGTGCTCCAGAAATCTGATATTTTCTAAAGTAATTTTTTTTTTTTAATTTTTAAAAAAAGGTCTTGACACTGGTCTCAGTAAAAATCGCATATTGAATTCTTAGCTATACACAAACAAAACCAGAAACGTACAGTCCTCACAGGAAATTCGACCTGCACAAATTTACTGAACTCAAGCTCAAGTGGACAAACAGTCATTATCGTAATTATTAATATAATATGAACAATAATGAAGAGTGCTATTTGCAAGGAGGGCACACAAGATCTCAATTTACTCCAGCTATAGATATATGCCTCTGAACGAGTGAGTCAACCTGCTAAAGCAAACAGCCATAGAGAGATAAGCCTTTACACCAGACCCGTGTGACGCATTTAATGGTCGCAGCTACAGGAAACTCTTACCCTCAGACAATGTAGGAAAATTAGTATAATTACCTAATAAGCAGAAGAACTGGGGTTATATTGCTCAAAAGCATAATATAACTATCAGTGACATTTTGGAACAGCATAAAAGTTCAATTACACATGTTCAACATTTATGGTTTTAAAATTGTGGCATTAGCATTTCTCGGGTAACCACAGACAACATAAAACATAGATATACAAGTAAATAATCTGTACATCTGAATGGGGCATACTTGCTGTTACAATTCGTATGGGGTATGTGTCAAACATCACCTGACCAAACGGGAAAACAGGTCTCATCGCATCCGCTTAACAGCAGTATGAACTAATGTCGATATCTATGGACTTTTAAGGTAATCAGCTAACCTAGCTAGTTGTTTTTTTATTAAATTTTCATATCAGAATGTTACTGAGAAGAAAGAAAAAAAACTTCAATCTGCATATATGATGGGCATTGGTTAAGATCATCTTTTGTATCTCCTTTGAAGGCATCTTTAGTAAAACAGCTCCATATTTAATGAAGCACATACAACAGACCTGAACTTTAAACGACACAACCGGTTTACAGAATACGAAAGTTTGTTGCGTATAACCCCTATTGATTTCAAGATTATCTAGATTATAAACACTAATATATCTCTCAAAACAGACATTTAACAAATCATTGGTTCATCATGTGAACCAAAGGCAAAAACAAACAGCAATAACTTCAAGATCAAACCAATAACTTCAAGAAATTTCAACAGAAATGTTTAAGAGGTAATTGGTAACACATTAAGTCACAAAAATGTTTCATTCATTAACATTGGTAACTGCATTAGTTATAAACTGAACTAACAACAAACTACATTTCTATCTACAGCATTTATTCATCTTACTCAATGATAGTGTCAACATTTACTAATGCATGTTTTGAAAAATTACAATTAAAAATGTAAAATGTTAGTTAAAGGAATAGTGCATCCAAAAATGAAAATTTGCAAAAAATGTACTCATCCTCAGGCCATCCAAGATCTAGATGAGTTCATTTGTTCATTGGAACGGATTTGGAGAAATTTAGCATTACGTCACTTTAGGGCTGAACGATTTTGGAAAATAATTTAACTGCGATTTCTTTTTACCAATATTGCGATTGCGATTTAATATGCAATAATTTTTTTTAAGCTCTTTATGTTCTGTATTATTGAACAAAGACAAGCTATAAATCATTGTATAGTATGCCCAACACACTATTATGGATAGATTAAACATAAATGTTCTTTTCTGTAGGCCAGGCCTATATGTTACGATGACATTTTTGAAAGGTGATGCATGAATTGATATGAATTACATTTTTATTTAACAACTACAATCACAGTATATTGACTGATTTGTTAAACTTCCAACCTTGTAAGCATGTAATAATTATGTTTAAATAGCCTGGTGTAAACATTAATATGAAAGTCAGTAACAAATCACACAAACTAAAGTAGATTGCAGAAATATAAAAACAAATCTGTTGCTTTACCACACTACTTTAGGTAATTCAA
Source organism: Sinocyclocheilus grahami (assembly GCF_001515645.1). Lineage (NCBI taxonomy): Eukaryota > Metazoa > Chordata > Actinopteri > Cypriniformes > Cyprinidae > Sinocyclocheilus > Sinocyclocheilus grahami. The sequence continues at coordinate 530,181 of NW_015505448.1, read as the reverse complement.
AGTCACTGTAATAAACACATGTAAACATGTGGACTGCACTAAACACTGTCTGTTAACTTTAGACCAGTGGTTCTCAAATTTTTGTGTTCGCACCCCCCTTTAAACCTATTAAAAAAAATCTGCCCCCCTTTCCACCTCAGACAACCAAATAATTCCATTAAACATTATGAAAAATTAATGCTTTTTTAATTTAAAAAAACCTACAGGGAAAAAAAACACCCGCATCACTTGAAACATTGAAAAATAGCTGTAATAACTGTTACTGTTAATAATAGAGAATAACTGTTATTATTATTATTCTCTCTCTGTTATTTATTTATTGTGGGTTTCATGCTGTCCGCTAAGGCATAGGACACACACACACTAGCGGCCGGTATAGACACGGTGAGTGAAGCCGAGAGCAAGATATGCCTCGTCATATTTTATGCATTTAGCTTTTGAATGACAAGCACCTGCCTGGGTCTGTGCGACTTCATCTATGGCTTTTCTCTTCGCTTTCACAAACCAATCCATCTCCCATTCTAAGTTACGTCTTTTGGCTGTTTACGGTTTTATTTTTATTTTTTTTCTGCTGATGGCCGGCGCTCGACTTGAAGCAGCGCTGCTTAGACCGATGGGTGTGTCATCAAAGTACTGCGAGAGCTATAAGAGAGCAGACGTCTCCTTATGCTTTCTCTCGCCGTACTTTGATGTCATACACGATCGATCTTCAAGTGGAACACACCTCTTCATTCTCGCGTGTCACGTGACTGAGTGTAATCGCAGCCTCTGCGATTGAAAAATCGCGTTTTCTCATATCGCGATATTATCGCAAATGCAATTAATCGTTCAGCCCTACTTTACGTTCACCAACGGATCCTCTGGAGTGAATGGGTGCCGTCAGAATGAGAGTCCAAACAGCTGATAGAAACATCACAATAATCCACACGACTCCAGTCCACCAATTAACATCTTGTGAAGTGAAAAGCTGCGTGTTTGTATGAAACAAATCCATCAAGATGTTTTCAATCCAAACTAGGGATGTTCATTTCGGTTATTTTTCCTAACCGACAACCGACACTCGTTAACCGATTATTAACCGTTAACCGACAAGATTATTTTAAATTAGAATTGAATTAAATTAGAAAGGATAAGTGTCTGTGACCCATTAAAAATACTAATATTTGTTTCCCAGGGATTAATTTTACATGCACAAAAAGCAGCAAACAACAGAACATGAGGATTCACATGCATCACATCACGCACCCGCAGCTCTTCTGCGAGCGGAGAAAAAAAAATAATAAAGCTAGGCTACACATATATATATATATATATATA
>NW_015505448.1:520181-528676 GCF_001515645.1 Sinocyclocheilus grahami | reverse complement strand
TTTTTTTAACCGGGTATGCTGAGTGATAAGATTTATGATTTATTCTCTCAAATGGCCTGGGTATGGAGAGCATTCACAGCTTATATAGACAGAATGCCACTTATATATATAAAACAAATAAATAGGCCTATACGAGAAATATATCTTTACTTAAATATAAATTAAGAAAATGAAAGAAAAACTGTAACAAGTATTCAGAGTTTCAGTTCATTTTTGTGCTACACGAAAGGAAACCAGACGGCATCCTATTTTTCTTTAGGCTTATTTTACAAAAGCACAAAGATTTGTTTTTATTGTTAATGTACACAAATAAAGGCAAACCTTTTACAATTCCGGTTATCTTCATGACTAAAAGGAGTAGTTGCTCCCACTGTTAGAAGGAAAAAATTCAAATGATTGCGCCGGCGCCGCATGCGCACACACAGTTAAGCATTGCTACCTTGACAATGCAGCCTGTTCATTATCATAATAAAATAGTCAGTCAAACATATGATCAAAAACATAAAACTGTTTAAATATGTAGTAAAATCTGTGCCATAAAGTGTTATCACTGTACCGCCGTGATGTTATGCAAAACATTTTGTTTTACGTGGATATTGGAACGCGAGTGAAGTAGGCTACATAATAAATAATAATTTGCCATTCAAATACATCGCGAATATGGAAACATTTGATTTTGTGTGGAATGAGAGACCCAACGTTGGTTTCAGTTTCGTTTTAGCATAAATTAATTTGTTTTGGCTTGTCGTTTATTTTGCTATAGCTTCTTATATTTTTAATTCTTGTTCTTTTCTAAATACTGTTAATTGAAAGGCTTTGTTGTGGAGTGAGGGGAACTAAAATAGCCTAGCTATGTTTACAGTGTTTATTATAATGTTATGTATATATATATATAACTATACATACATGCATGGTGCTGTTTTTTTTCTAATTGTTTAAGCAACTTTATTAATTATATATGGTATATAAACATTATGCACTTTTTTCAAAGATAGTTGTGTTATTTTATTACGCTTTGAAGAAACGTGCATAATATTTTGCTCGATGCGTCCTCTTGTGGCCTCAAGAGAGAAGCCAAAAGCTTTTTCCCCCTAACTGAAATTATGCCTTTTAAATTTGAATATAATTCGAATTTTTATTATATTGAAGTAGAAAATTAGAATTTAGTTTTTCAGTCATTTTGACAGCCCTATAGTGAAATCAGTCTGTAGAAAATTAAGGGGAAAAAAACACTGTGAATTTAAAGTGCAGACTGAAACTGAAGCTAGAGCATTATGTTCTCTATCTAACAGAAGATCATGTTTGGAAATGAAAACAATGTTTTATAACCCAAATTAGATATTAAACCAGTTTCATGCCCTTAGTGACTGGGGTTGGGCATGGCATCATCTATCGCCGATGGCTGACAGACTTTTTTATGATATAATTGTTTGCAATGTTTTGGCAGATGGCCATCTAGCGAAGCCAACCACCCAACCCCAATTTGGTAAACATCGCCCACCCCTATTAGTGACAAAAATCTAAATAAAACAGCTGATATAAGTAGTGACAACTCAGCAACGAGCTCCAGTGTTTCCCACAAATATCTACATGCTAAGTGACGTAATCAAGAGACACATTCACTTTTCCTTCAGCGCGTGTTAAGACCACAGCACTGAGACAAACTTTACGAAATACGGAGGCAGGGTCATGCCCTCCTTGTGTGAACACTAAGAGGAACTGTAACTGGTAGTCAGTCCTTCAGCATTCCTCCTCATGGTTTAGAGACGCTACCCACAGAGCTACTTCTGCAACACACCATCACATCAGTGTTGCAAGTTGCAACACTTTTGAGAATGAAACGGGCAAGTAACAACACATTGTAGTCAAAGGATTAGAACACGCACAATCTATGTAGTTTCCAGAGTCAATGATGCATGAATCAAGTCAAGTCCAAAACTAATTTGGAAAGACCAACTGCTGACAAATATTATGAATCAACTGAACACCAACTAATAAATGCATCTGATCAGGGTCAGGTGAGCTCAAAAGCAGCCTAAAAAGCAATTAAAAAGACACGTTTGACATTAGTTTGCAAAATTATAGTGACATTTTAAATTTCTCTGGTAACCATAGACAACAGCACAAGTGATATCAGCAAATATTTTTTTATATCTGAATGGGGCACTACTACTTTTACAATTCATATGGATTTCATGGTCATTTAGGTGTTAAATGCTAATATTTTTTTCAGATATTTAACAAATTCTAAACTTGAGCCATACAGCGATTACTGTCTCTAAAATATATGATTTTTTCCCCAAGATCAAACCAGAGAACTTAACAGAAATGTTTAAGAAATAATTAGTAACACAAGGTCACAATAAGGTTTCATTTGTTAATATTAGTTACATTATTTAACAAAAAATTAACAATACTTATTGATCCTAATGTTAATGCCAACATTTACTAATATGTGGACCCTTTTCACAGACTGTGATGACGCATTTCCACAGTTATTAACATAGTAAATCAAGCTATTTTTATTTAACAAAAATGTGCCTTTATAACACTTTGTGTTATAAGGAATATGCTTTATGTTACATTACTTTGGCATTAAATTACAGAAAACTAGTAGCCATCGCTACGGCATGAGTGTTTCTAATACAACAGCTGAGGGAATGATGGCAAATTTCATCATCTTTCTCTTTTCTGAACATGTAATAAATCTTTTGATATTTTTTCCTCTTTTGTAAAGTCAGAAGTGCTATCATGGATTTTATTTATTTTGCTATTGGAACAAACTGCAACCTTAACTTTGGCAACTTCTGCTTGTGAGAACCCTGGAAATGTGAAAAGCATCCATTTTTAAAATGTACAATTTTAAAGTTTTATCTGTTGACATCAGTTAAAGTAGGTATGAAACTATAAAAATTGAGCATCCTTTCTTCTCTATTATGATGTATATCCTAGTGAAACGAACAGGGAAAAAAATGTAGAATGGGACTTGATTTTGTCCATCAAGAACTGATTGTTGGATAATGAACAAAGATATATTGCTCATTGTCAGTTCAGGTTAGCTAATGGATTAACTAATGGTACCAAATCAGACGTTTTTGTAAAGTGTTACCAGATAATTGTTTTAAATATCTATTATTTAGGAATATATGGTCTAGGACAAGCACAATCAAATTATTTGGTGATGCTCCGAGACGTGTAATATTCCATAATAAATGTCACAACATCTACAGGCTCTTTCATGGACACTATTTAGGCAGGCACGCAAACATTATGCCAATTTCATTTTGTAAGTGGAAGTGATATCCTCAATCTGCAAGCGTGACAACATGTGCTTAATATCCAGAATATCTAAAAGCTGTATTTAAGCCTCTATAATATAGCTTAATTACACTTGCCATGTGAATCTACAGAGGACGTCGGTCACCTCCAGTAATTAGGCACTGTTATACAATGGGAACAAGCACTTGCGCTCACACACACACACACATTACGGTTACGGGAATCACCGCTTCAGTGCGGCAGAACAACAAAATGGACTGCAGCCTTTCGCCTCACTTTCTCCATTCCTAAATCCACTAACCCGCCCCTTCCCTTTCCTGCCCCCTCTTCGCTCATTCACTAGCTCTCTGGTTTAAAACTGAAACCCAGCCTGTTCCCAACCTCTCTTAGTAGCACAGCTAAACTCCACATTCTCCAGCTATTACATCACAGAGGGCCTCTGAGCGAACGCCAGGCCAGTGGATGCTATTGGAAGAAACTGACCCGCAGTTGCAGTTACTGGAACAGTTTTGTGTTTACAGATACAGAAAACTGATCCTAGATTATGGACGTCATCAGTTTAGAATATCTGTAGATGCTCTCGAAACGGTGCATGTTTGTTTAAGAGAAGTATTCTAGGATTCAAGGAAATCAGATTGTGATCAAATGGCCCATTGTTTGTGACTTGCATTACTGGTTTTCGAACACCACTGCCAATGGTAACAGCATGTCTTACTTTTGCATAATACAGGACAGGATGACGGCCACCAGAAATGCTTCCTCATGGACAGAGGGGTGTAATGCAGTATGCAAAATCCATTAGAACATCCAGAACTCCCAATCGACAGTGCAGCACTTATTTCAGCAGGAACAGAAGCGACTCTAGGATCTTTCTACATTATAATAATATGCCAAAAATGGGATCACTGCTATTGACAAACTGAATTAAAGGAACGAGGTAAAAATCACTCTCAGTGGGATTCAAAGCATATTAGATGATACCTTAGTAGCTGATGAAATCAGCAGATCTTTGTAAAGGTACTCCAAAACAGAAGTCAGCAAAACTAGTTTGTGCACATTAAAGATCTCAAATGACAGATCATGTGATTCAAATGCCGGACAACAGGATGAAAACTATGAACAACAAAATGAATTTGATGGCAAAAATTGCTTTTTAATACCCAAATGTTACTTCTTTCTAAATCTAATGACTTGAAGCTATATTTTATATGCACATGAGCAATAGTTCTCAAATACTGAGAGACACATTGTCAGGTACATGATGTATTTTTGTAATATTATGCATATAAACAATAGCAACAAACCAAGTGTAAAGAGAGATATACACAATAAGTATATCAAATGAATAATAGTCATTAGTATTTTGTTTTAATAACTTTGCTTCAATGATGTCAATAAAACATTTTCAAACAATCATAAAAATGTAGAAATTAATTTGAGAGAAATTAATACTTTTATTCAGCAAGGATGCATTAAATTGATTATTCTGAATGTTCTATTTATCACAGAATCCTGAAGAAAACGTATCACCGTTTCCACAAAAATATTAAGCTCCAAAACTGTTTTCAACATTGATGTTTTGGTGTATTTTATCAAATAAATCCAAACATACATACATACATACATACATATATATATATATATAGCACAATATTTCTAATACAAGGGCACATCATTTAAGATGCCCACTCTTATGTTAGTCTCCAGTATGTATTGCTATTCTGCTCTTGTTGATTATTAAATTATTAATTAACATTCTTCTTTACTCAAACTCTTTTGCGGAGGCTGTTGTCAAGCAAGGCTGCACAAAGGCTTCAGTACTGTTACAGCCTGTTCAGCACAACATGTTACAGGCCTACACGTCCATATGACAGTCAACCCAGGGTGGCTTGTTCTACTCTGTAGCTGTTGGAGTGGGTGTGAACCATTCATTCATCCGTGCGAGAGGAGCAAAACTAGGCCTGCCAGCGATGAGCTCATTCGTTTAGCCAACGGACTCCTCTCAGCAGAACAGATGGGCGATCAGACTGCAAATTTGAGCCAGCAGTCTCTCAATTGTAACAAAGCTAGCCTTGAAACTTAACCATAACAATTCTCCTTTGTTATACAATTTCAAAACTAATGTATAAATGTTTGTGTACGTGTTTGATTGACAAATTAAGGAACATTCGCCAAGTCTTGGGAACCTAGTGTAACATTTATATTTGGAAAATGATGCTCATCCACTTTAGTATATCTAACTAACTTTTAAAGTTAGGGCTGTAGGTCCAACTCAAGCACTATCAATTTCAACTGTTTTTCGTGGGCAGATCCAACAGCGAAGCGCATCCAAGTGCCTCTTGTTCCTACCAGTTTTGCACAACCTTGGGGAGCCCGTGCCCACGCCGCCCAGGAGAGCCCTGCCACCTTGACATTCCTGGAAAAGCACTGCGCAAATTTCACAACTACACCTCCATTAAGTTATCCATGCCTGTTGTCTGCTCTTAGCTAAAACGGTCCGTTATCTTTGCATTTACAGACTGGAACTGCCCCACAGATCATGCACAGAGCGCATAAAAAACATTTCTGCAAATCTGTGCAATGCAGTCATGATTTTAAATCAATTGAATATTTTACCTAAAAACTATTAAAGTAGTAGCATTGCTATTTAATAAATAGGCCAACAATTTAAAAACCCATTTATATAAACTGAACTTGAAATTGCAATGCCATCGAGTTAATTCTTCAACATAAAGCTAATGTAAAATATATATATATTCTTGACAGAGAGAAAAATATATAGCCTATATTAAATCTGCAATGCAAAATGATTAAATAATGAATCACCAACTCATGATTAGAAATGCGTTGACAGATATCAGAAGCTGTGTGAACTTGTCTCTATCTGTTAATGCACATCTAAAACTAATTTTAAAAGTTCAGCATGAAAAAAAGAAAAGTGCATGCAACTGGTTTCAAGCAGAAGCAGCACGATAACGAGAGAAGCGGGGCTGGTGCACTGCGCTGTGATTGAATGAACAAATCCAAAGCAAGCGACAAAAGGAAATATAATCACAATTCTCGGAAAAACAACGGCAACAAAGCGTACCATGTTTACAAGTATAAAAGCATCTTACCAAACCATGCCGTATGCGCCTTCTCCGATGTACGAGAGGTTAGTGTAACGTGGCCCGACGTCGAAAGCCTGACCGCGGACCATCTCGGCACCGGATCCGGGGTTCGGGCCGCCGCCAGCAGGGGCAGATACCGCAGCTGTCGCCATTGCTAAGAAACTGAGCCGCCTTTACACACACACAACAAACGCGCTTTTCTTACCCAAAGCAGCTTATGAAGCTCAGGAAAAGCTCTTAGGTTGACTAAAACACCGCGGGAGGAAGGATAAGCGACGTGGTTAAACTAAACCGAAGTCTTCGCGTCGGAGTGAAAGGAAAGCGGCGGCTGAAGTGTTGTTGACTGGCATAGATATAGTGATAGTAAGCTGCGCGTGGTGAGACTGACTTCAAGCAGCAACAGTAACGAGCGAAAGTGTTGCCGCAGGAAGTAACGGAGCAGATCACGTGGGTAGGGAGCGGAGAGTGGTTACCATAGAGATAGAAGTTACACTTCAAGAGGGTTAAAGATGCTTTAATTTACGAAGCCAGACGAGGAGAGCCTGTTGATAAATGATGGGTAGGTCCTCTCGGTTTTACAGTGGTTGCAGATAATATTGTAAATCTGCTTCGGAAATTATAAACAGATGTATCATGTTTGGGAGACTAATTGTAACAGTTTAACCACTTATAATTGAGCCAAACGGGTGACAGACAGGGTCTTTATTTACACGACAAAAATCACTTCTGGTTAATCATTTGATTTGTGATCATGTGTTAATGTTAAATGTACACTGAAAAAAATGATGTAGGATTTATACAAATTTTCACTCAGAAACAAATAATTACAAAGTAACGGCAAGTAACGTGATTTTGAAGTATGTAGGCTGAAACAGTAACGTTAGGCCTGTTTTCTTGTAAAAGATACTCCAATAATCTGTTTTACAGTGATGATAAATTTTTACAGTGTACCAGAACTGGTATTATCTGAATCAGCAGGTTCTTTTGTTTATTCCTACATAAGCTACATCATCGTCTTAAAACGTAAATATTAAAGGGGTCATATGATGCGATAGCAAGTTTTCCTTTCTCTTTGGAGTGTTACAAGCTCTTGGTGCATAAAGAAGATCTGTAAAGTTGCAAAGACTAAAGTCTCAAATCCAAAGAGATATTCTTTATAAAAGTTAAGAGTTAAGAGTCAACCACGCCCTCCTAAAATGGCTCGTTCTAACACGCCCCCACATATCTACCTCACTATGTGGAAATATTAGCATAATGCCGCCCAAATGTTCACGCAAAGAAAGAAGGCGTGGTTTCAGGTGGTGTCATGTTGATGCAGCCATGTCAGGGAGACATGTTTCAGTGCGAAAGCAAAAGCACTTTATTTGGCCTTCCGGAAGTAGATGCAGTTAGGAATCATTGGTTAAGATTTATTTACAACAGAACAGCACAACCCAGATGTTCGAATTTTGCAACGCATTTTATGGACTACTGGCTGTGCACAAAGGCTATTTCTGGTATCCGGACACAGCCACTATAAGCGCCTCCTCTGCCATGTTGCCGTAAAAAAAAACCAGTTGTCATGCTAACTTCCTACTGTAAACAGAAGCCTCAGAGTTCTTCTGATTGGTCAACTGCTTTGGAACTGACATCGATGAGCGGCGCTCATGTGCTAGGTGCTGCTAGTGATGGGAAGTTCGGATCATTTTACCGACTCGGACCTTTGAGTCTAGTTCAGCAAAATGAACGAATCTTTTTTCGAGTCATTTCGTTCATTTTAGCAAAATACAATTAAAATGTTACGTGTTACTTCCCTAACACGTCTACTAAAGCAAACGTTGATCACACTATTACTACAAACAATACAAAACTGCAATAAGAAACAGAACAGATTAATTCATTGTTTACCTGGGTCTTCAGTCTGTGATTAGCTCACCTCACCTCTTATCTGACAAGTCTTTGGTTTTTCCGAGTCGTTCGTTCATCACGTGACAGCCCCATACGCTTTAACCAATGCAGTCTGAGCCGGAAAAATAATTGATTAGTTCTTTTTTTTTAAATTTTTTTATTGAAGATATAACATTAACAGGGGATACAGTCATAGCAATAAAATACACACACCCAGAA
>NW_015505448.1:518651-519250 GCF_001515645.1 Sinocyclocheilus grahami | reverse complement strand
AGTATGTTTTGTTACTAGTTTAAGTATTTGCTATTGACTGTTCAAATGCGGAGTTTTGCGCAGCGCAGAGTAACGCGTCGTGTGTGTGTGTGTGTGTGAGGGGAAATTCGGATCATTTTACCGACTCGGACCTTTGAGTCTAGTTCAGCAAAATGAACGAATCTTTTTTCGAGTCATTTCGTTCATTTTAGCAAAATACAATTACAATGTTACGTGTTACTTCCCTAACTAACACGTCTACTAAAGCAAACGTTGATCACACTATTACTACAAACAATACAAAACTGCAATAAGAAACAGAACAGATTAATTCATTGTTTACCTGGGTCTTCAGTCTGTGATTAGCTCACCTCACCTCTTATCTGACAAGTCTTTGGTTTTTCCGAGTCGTTCGTTCATCACGTGACAGCCCCATAAACTTAGCTAAAGCCGTCTGAGCCGGAAAGATAATTGATTAGTTCATCTCGAGTCTTCTGGTTTTTTGAGTAGATCGTTCATCACGTGACAGCCCCTTAAGCTTTAACCAATGCAGTCTGAGCCGGAAAGAGACTTAATAATAATAACCAACTCTTTATTTCCTTTGTTACAACATTCAGTGT
>NW_015505448.1:460246-518310 GCF_001515645.1 Sinocyclocheilus grahami | reverse complement strand
AATCTTTTTTCGAGTCATTTCGTTCATTTTAGCAAAATACAATTAAAATGTTACGTGTTACTTCCCTAACACGTCTACTAAAGCAAACGTTGATCACACTATTACTACAAACAATACAAAACTGCAATAAGAAACAGAACAGATTAATTCATTGTTTACCTGGGTCTTCAGTCTGTGATTAGCTCACCTCACCTCTTATCTGACAAGTCTTTGGTTTTTCCGAGTCGTTCGTTCATCACGTGACAGCCCCATAAACTTAACTAAAGCAGTCTGAGCCGGAAAGAGAATTGACTAGTTCATCTCGAGTCTTCGGGTTTTTTGAGTAGATCGTTCATCACGTGACAGCCCCATAAACTTAACTAAAGCAGTCTGAGCCGGAAAGAGAATTGACTAGTTCATCTCGAGTCTTCGGGTTTTTTGAGTAGATCGTTCATCACGTGACAGCCCCATAAACTTAACTAAAGCAGTCTGAGCCGGAAAGAGAATTGACTAGTTCATCTCGAGTCTTCGGGTTTTTTGAGTAGATCGTTCATCACGTGACAGCCCCATAAACTTAACTAAAGCAGTCTGAGCCGGAAAGAGAATTGACTAGTTCATCTCGAGTCTTCGGGTTTTTTGAGTAGATCGTTCATCACGTGACAGCCCCATAAACTTAACTAAAGCAGTCTGAGCCGGAAAGAGAATTGACTAGTTCATCTCGAGTCTTCGGGTTTTTTGAGTAGATCGTTCATCACGTGACAGCCCCATAAACTTAACTAAAGCAGTCTGAGCCGGAAAGAGAATTGACTAGTTCATCTCGAGTCTTCGGGTTTTTTGAGTAGATCGTTCATCACGTGACAGCCCCATACGCTTTAACCAATGCAGTCTGAGCCGGAAAAATAATTGATTAGTTCTTTTTTTTTAAATTTTTTTATTGAAGATATAACATTAACAGGGGATACAGTCATAGCAATAAAATACACACACCCAGAATACAAAACAATAAATACATAAAGAAAAGTTCTTTCATCTTGTTAGGTAACAGAAACTTGTCAATACCGGCCCATATTTTAATAGTAGAAAGAAAAGGGTCATTTATTTTCCACTTATAAAATGCTTTAGGATGACAACTAAACTTCTTAATAAGGATTTTTCTAATCCAGAAATTGTTACATTTAACATTAGAAAGCTCCAGACCTCAATACAAATTTTTGGCATTTCACATTTTGAAGATCTATAACAATTTGCCCTAACCAAATGTAACAGTTTAGGTGAAATAGAATTAATAACCCATTCATACACTAGGTGAGGTATCCACTTTTGCTGTGGATTTCTGAAAATTCGGAATAGGAATAGAAGTTACCATCCTTTTTTAACAAATCTAAAACAAAAATTACACCTTTGTCAAACCAGTTTTTAATAAAGACAGATTTTTTTTTCCACGCAGCACATTCTGATTAAGAATTGATTAGTTCATCTCTCGAGTCTTTCAAATCGTTCGTTCTTTTGTCACGTGACGTGACAGCATTGGATAGAGAAATTAGTTCATTTACAAGCTTCCTTACAAACGGGTGCATAGTTATTATTATTAGTATTATTATTATTATCATCATTATTATCAAATTATTATTTACTCTTACAGTTATGTGATGCGTTTCTGGTCTCAAATTGTAGCTTTTTACTTCTTACAGTTTCTAAATGTGTGAATTTCTGTCATGATGGTTATTTTCCATAACACTGAATGTTGTAACAAAGGTAATAAAGAGTTGGTTATTATTATTAAGTCTCTTTCTGGCTCAGTCTGCATAGGGTAAGCTTAAGGGTCTGTCACGTGATGAACGATCTACTCGAAAAACCCGAAGACTCCTTTAAGGTACTAACATATACAATTTAAGGGTAAATAAATTAGCTTTTGTAACCTAGCGTATACTGCTCCAGTGACAGCTTTGTACCTTTTTTTTTTCCTGAGTGTATGACTTAATATCAAGAAATAAAACTCTAAGGATCTTACCTACGTGATTTGAATCTATGCATAATTTCATGATATAGGTCTTCTGTTCACAAACTCTAGAAATGGGTCATTATAAGCTCATAAATTTGGATATTCTTTGCCCGTAAGAGTTCAGTTTTGCTCTGCAACCATTTTGTTGTAACGGTACAATCAAGCGTGTACAAATTTTTACTTTGTGCAGCATATTTGCTAAATCAGTCAGACAAATCTTCTCATAAGAAGAGTAAGTAAGTGCCTGTGAAAGGAGACCATGGTAAACTAAAGTGCACAGTTGTGTGGTTTACCACATTAGAGACAGCTAAACTAACACTGTCAACTGTGGCAACCACTAGTGCAGTAACAAATCCAGACACTAAACTGATGTGAAAACTACTTTATTCACATTATATCAGATTAAAGCCCAATGTTTGTGTCACTGGTTCTAAATCCACAAAAAGTTGCATAAAATGCTTTCCAAAATTGCAGGAAAATACCACAGGATAGCAATCACATTCAGCTTTTATGTTTATCAGATGCTGGCATAGCCTAAACATTACAACATGAGAGAACATTTAGGTACAAGATTCTCTGTAGTACTGTACACTCAGTATGGAATCTGTATTATTTGATCCAGTATAAAACATTACTTGCACACAACATCAGCAGTTGCGGTAAATGATAAGCAAAATTAGGTCTGAAAAGAATCAGCTCACTTAGGTTTATCAGTTAAGTTGTCTGTACAAAGATGATTCTGAAAAGTACACAAAGATAAGGCACTTTATCATGTACAGTTGAGAGCTGTTACACAGTACAAACAGCAACAATTACAAAATGTCCTGTGAAAAAAAAACTGCAGGCGAAAAGTGTATAGAAATGCACACCAGCATAAAGTCTACCGGTGAATACGTTCATGATCTTTCCTTTCTCCTGGACAAAGACACATCAGTAATTCAGTGCTCGAACCCTTTGAAGATCCAACTTTTAATACTAAGTACAATAAATGCATTAGAAGACACAGTCAAGAGCAAAACACATTCTGACTGAACAATGTCATTTGGCACTAGAAATGAAAATCTGTCATCATTAACTGCTAGATATTCTGAAGAATGTTTTTGGCCATACAATGAAAATCAATGGGGTCCAAAAAACATTTGTTAAATTATCTTCTTTTGTGTTTCACAGAAGAAAGTCATACAGGTTTTGAATAACATGAGGGTGAGTAAAAGATGACAGCATTCACATTATGAGCAAAAATAAGGCATTGCGCATTTAAAATGGGAAAAACCTTAATTAACAACTGTGATGTCACAAAATTCCCATCATTGGCACATCCCATTTCCTAATGAGTTATATGAGATCAGCGCTGATGATGTGCATAGATTTTTGGCTTTTACAGTCATTGGCAATTACAAAAATTAAGTAATGCAGAATTAATCCCATATCTAAAGTGGATGAACAATTTGCTATATTTGTCAATCTAGGGGAAATAACACCATATTTATATTATACAGTGGGATCCAAAAGTCTGAGACCACTTATGAAAATGCTTCTACATCATGAAGTGCCTTTGTTTCATACTCTTCAAAACATATATAGAAAATAAAAAAGTAAAATAAAATACCTTAAATAAAAAAATGTATATATATTTGGGCTCAGTAAGATTTTATTTTTGTAAATAAATTAATATTTGTATTCAGCAATGACGATCAAGTGGCTGTAAAGACTTTCACAATGTTTTCAATCTTTGTTTCATACTCTTCAAAACATATATAGAAAATAAAAAAGTAAAATAAAATACCTTAAATAAAAAAATGTATATATTTGGGCTCAGTAAGATTTTATTTTTGTAAATAAATTAATATTTGTATTCAGCAATGACGATCAAGTGGCTGTAAAGACTTTCACAATGTTTTCAATATGCACCAAATCAGCATATTAGTATGATTTCTGAAGGATCATGTGACACTGAAGACTGGAGTAATGATGCTGAAAATTCAGCTTTGCGTCACAGGAATAAATTACATTTAAAATATAAAAGTTATTTAAATTGTAATATTTCTCAATATAACAGTTTTTACTGTATTTTTGATCAAATAAATGCAGCCTTCGTGAGCATAAGAGACTTATAAAAATATTAAAACAATCTTTCCGACCCCAAACGAGAGTGTATATATTTTAAATCCCAGATTTTCAATGGCCTCAGACTTTAAAATGCCACTGTAATGTTTTGTGAAACTTTAAATATACTTTATTACATACATTATAAGATATAAATCTGGACATTTGCACTCTTTTATTAAAATATAGAATGCATTGGACTGAACCAAACGAGACATTTTCCCCATACAAACACCAAATCAACATCTCATCGCTCCATCTTCACCTTCCTCATTCACTATCCATTAGGTTAGCGATATTCTTGGCCTTATCACATTATAGTGACTGTGCTACTATATCAGCTACTCGTCACGAGGCTTTCAAAAAGATTGCGCGGCCGTAACATGAGACGGCTTGCAGCATGCAGGACGCACGGTTTGCAAAGTCTGGCTATGATAATATAACACCAACACGCCAGTATTAACACTGATATTTGGGGGGAAAAAAGGCACTGTAACAAAACCAATAAGAAATGATATGCATAAATAAAGGTTCACTGTACATTTCGAAAAACTGCTTTGTGAAAAGCTGCAGCAAGAGAGAGACGGTCTTGGCAAAATCAGACTCGTAAATACAGTTTTGGCACATGAAAGAGCATGTTTACACAGTACAATATAGCCATAAATACTTTCTTTTTTTCAAATAAATAACAGTCTTAAAAATGCTAACCACTACAACACTGGATTAGTACATCTGCTGACAGAGCTGAAGGCCTTCTAGTCAGTTATTTCATTATTGAAGCTGGTGTGGTCCGAAATGCAACGCAATACTGTATATGTTAAGACTATTCACATCAGTCTTCTCTGCATTGTAACAGTCGTATCAAATAGGGAGCGCGCAACCAACAAAGTACGCTCTGAAAAAATATTTGCATTTGCTTTACGCTTGTCTCTAAGGTACTACATTGTTTATGAGATATTAAAGAGATTAAATTAAAATTCTGCCATCAATTACTCACCCTTTTTGTCGTTTCAAACCTGTATGCATTTCTTTTTTTTTCTGTTGAACACAGCAGAAGATATTTTGAAGAATGTTGGTAACTAAACCGTTTTGGCATTGACTTCCATTGTATTTTTTGTCCATAGAGTGGACGTCAATGGGAACCGGAACGGTTTGGTTACCAATATTTTTCAACAAACAAAATATCTATTATGTTCCATATTATGTTCCACACAAAAAATTAAAGCCATACAGGTTTGGAATGACATGAGGGTGAGTAAATGATGACAGGATTTTAATTTTTCACATAACTATCCCTTTAAGCACCAGTAAATGTATATAAGCTGGTAAAAACAAGGAAAATAGTTAAAAGATGGAAACATGTTGTTTAAAAATGAAGGCAAGTTCAAAGGTAGCAACAAAGAGAGTTAATAAATGACCAAGGATCAGACATTCTTGGAAAAAACAAATGAGGAAACGCCTTTCTTTCACCTGCGTTCGAAGCTTACTTCTGAATGCATGACTGGACTCGTTTCGGATGACCTAAATAATCGCATATTCTTTTCAAATTCAACAACCCTTTAAAATATCATTTCAGATGATGAACAGACCATCAGATGCTCTTGGTCCTCTGATTTGCGTCTATCATGGACAATTTATTCCTATTAACACCCTTTCAGACCCCTGGGTTATTTTTGGCAGTCTGACGATGCGACAGCAGAGAAAAGTTTAACCGTATGCAAATGAGCAATGCAGCAAATACCATAATCAAAAAAAAAAAAAAATTGACGACATTAAATTTCAGACACACACATTTTCATTTATATTTATTTACAGTTAGTAGATTTAGTGCTTTATGCAACATTTCTATGTATTGTTTAGTTCAAGTTTTTCATCTAATATTAAAAAAAAATATTTTGATAGTTTTTATTTAAGTTAATGACATAACCCTGTTACACACAATATAAAAAGTTTAATAAAATGAAATATTCCCAAATTTAATATACAGGGGTGTGAAAAAGTGTTGGCCCCCTTCCTGTTTTTTTATTTTTTTTGCATATTTGTCACACTTAAAAGATTCAGATCATTAAACAAATTTTAATATTACACAAAGATAATGCAAGTAAATACAAAATGCAGTTTTTAAATGATTATTTATTTTATTAAGGGAAAAAAGCTGTCCAAACCTGCCTGGCCCTATGTGAAAAAGTAATTGCCCCCTAAATCTAATAACTGATTGTGCCACGCTTTGCAGCAACAACTGCAATCAAGTGTTTGCGATAACTGGCAATGAGTCGTTCACATCGCTGTGGAGGAATTTTGGCCGACTCTTCTTTGCAGAATTGTTTTAATTCAGCCACATTGGAGGGATTTCGAGCATGAATGGACTGTTTAAGGTCATGCCACAGCATCTCAATCGGATTTAAGTCCGGACTTTGATCTGGACTTTGATTTGGCCACTCCAAAACCTTAATTTAGTTTTTCTTGAGCCATTCAGAGGTGGACTTGCTGGTGTGTTTGGGATCATTGTCCTGCTGCATAACCCAAGTGCGCTTGAGCTTGAGGTCACAAACTGATGGCAGGACATTCTCCTTCAGGATTTTCTGATAGAGTGTAGAATTCATGGTTCCGTCAATTATGGTAAGTCTTCCAGGTCCTGAAGGTGCAAAGCAGCCCCAGACCATCACACTACCACCACCATGTTTGACTGTTGGTATGTTGTGACAACAATATCACTAATGTGGCTTGTATGGGAGGGTTGCAAGAAAAAAGCCACTCCTCAAGAAAGGCCACATGCAGTGGCTGCATTTACACTTGGCATTAACATGCGATCACCGTGATCCGATCAAGCAGATCGGATCATCAGTCAATCAGGACACGGCGCGTTTACACTTGGCAACATCAGCCGACTAATCGATCTGGATAACCGATCGGATCTGTCTTTCCCACGCAATATTTAAATAAGTCAAAGTCGACCTGGGTTTTCTTTTGAAAACTATTTTTAGTCGCGGGACATTTTACAAATCAAAATAAATGTACGAGTCTCACTAGCGCTCTGTTCTTCCGACAGATCAGGGGCGGTGTTTTGCGTGATGTCGACCTGCGATTGCAGACATGATGGCTGGATTGCTTTTACATTACACTGAGATTCGATCTCAATGCGTCCTTGACTACCTCTGGACCAGGACATGCTGATCAGATAACATTCCGATCAGAAGCATGTTTACACTTGTCTTTTCAATGTGTATGTGGACAACATCTGGATACAGGTCGCATGTTAATGCCAAGTGTAAACGCAGCCAGTCACAACTGAGCTTTGCCAAAACGCACCTTGAAGATTCTGAGGCAGATGAGACTAAAAACTGAATTATTCGGCCTCAACACGTTATGTCTGACGGAAATCCAATACAGCTCACCATCCAAATAACAGCATTCCTCCAGTAAAGCATGGAGGTGGTGATATCCTGTTATGAGGGTGTTTCTCTGCAGCGGGGACTGGAGCACTTGTCAGGATAGAGGGAAAAATAGATGGGGTAAAATATCGTCAAATTCTTGAGGAAAATCTGCTGCCCTCTGCCAGAAAGTTGTCAATGGGAAGAAGGTTTAACTTCCAACATGACAATGACCCAAAGCACACAGCATTTATTAATATTGCAAAGTCTAGATGTTAGTTAGTAGAGACATATCCCAACAGACTAAATGCTGTAATTAAAGCAAAAGTTGGTTCAACAAAATACTGGTGATCCTTTTTCCAACTCACTGATTCTGTTTTTTTCTTTTTTCTTCTGACATGTTGGTGTTATATCTTTCACTTGGATGCTATAAGTTGCACTGAGTAAATACAGCTGGATAAATCAATAACTGTGTCCATCTTCATTTCAGGCTGCAAAGCAACAAAATGTGATCATTTTAAAGGGGGTGATTCTTTTCTGTACCCACTACATATATAAATATATAACCAAAATAACTTAAAAAAACAGATCCAAAATATTACATATATGTGAAAAAATAAATAAATAAAAATAAATCAGGACATATTTCTCACTATATAAACAAATACGTTTTATGTTATATGCACCAATATAGCATCATGATAATCAGCAATATATACCTACATATATTTTCTTAACACACGCAAGTAAATAAGCTTCTGTGAACATTTTCGAGCAATAATGCAAATTAATTGTTGAATCAGTTTCTGAACTGATTCATGAACATGAATCCAACTGACTCCACTTTTGCTACCGAAATTTAAAATCAGAGACGCTTTTAAAATGTCCATCTTATTAATTAACAAATAAAAAACCTTCAATATTCAAATATCTTGTGAATAGTATATCACCCAGCCATACTTGTAACTACTCAATAATCTTGTTTTTTGATTTGGTTTGCGAGATTGTTCACCTATTGCTCTGGAAACGGCGTAGGTACCATTTACCCGCCAACAACCAATGAAAGCAATGCATCCACCCAGATCCTCAATTCTTTTCTTCTCATCCTGCACAGAAACACAAGCACAAACATTCAAGATACAGCCTGGAGCTTTCGCAACAGCAAACCCCTATATTTAGCTAAATTCAGAGAATAATATCTTTATTTTGTCTCTCCAGACGTTTAAATTGTTTGCATCCATTGCATCATTATTACTCTATGGCTTAAGTATTTATTTTGCAAATCATGTGCAGAAACGCTGATCTTAAGTCAGTCAGTGTCTCTAAGGACCATTTCTGATGCTTTTGGCATTCAGTCGCTGTAGTATGTATGCAGAAAACACTGCTAATATTGATTCAGCACGTGGTCAGCAGTCGCTTCCTCTGTCTCACATTTCAGCTGCTCACAGAGAACAGACGAGCATCTGATACGCTCTTGTGGTTCTGTCTCTATTGGTCAGCAATGGCTTGTAGTGTGTCATACCTCTCTCTCAGGTTTGTGTGGCTCCATTAGGGTCACTGGTTCTCCCTGTCGAACCAGCATAGCTTGAGAGTCACCCAGCCAGGAGACAGTCAGGCGATCAGAGGTCAGTAAAGCCGCCACACCAGTGCTGCCGCTGCGCAGACGCTAAAGACAAAATAATGTTTAGTTTGCCATCCTGTGGTAACTATGAGTGTGCCACATCATTTTTTTTTTATAATTATGATTCTCATTACTGTAATACAGTATACTATTTTACATTAAAACAGTACTGTGATAAAGTTTAAATCAGCATAAATCTTTCAAATCAACAAACTAAAATCAGTGAATGCAAATACTACCCTCATTTTCAAAAACTAGGGCTGTCAGTTGATTAATTTAAATCTAATCATGATCTGTCAAATAATTTAGCAAATAAATCACAAATGAAATATTTTTGTGCTATTATGCTCAAAATTAACTACATTAAATTAAATAATGAACTTAAAATATTTTATCATTTAAAATCATTTTTTAATTATAAAAAATATTTAAATAATAATAAATTCACATTCTAACAATATACTTGTATATAATATATAAAACTTATTTATATTTAAATTTTAATAGCTTTTCATTGTGTTGTGTTCAAAATTAACTGTGCTAAATTAATTAAATAATATACTGTATATAATTTCCATTAAAATTTAAGTAAAACTAATTTCATCAAATAACACGGTTAAATACATAGTCAAATAATTTAGTACATAAATCACTTTTTATTGTGCTATTATGTTCAAAATTAATAGCTCTAAATAAAATTATGAATTTAATAAAATATAATAGAATTTAATCAAATAATTTAGCAGACTTTTATATTACAAAATAGTCAAATAATAAATCATTCACATTTTAACAAAATATTTTGTCAATAATTTCACAATGAAAAAAATTTTTCATTTACCCATTTATATTTAAAATACTGTACAGCCCTACTAAAATATTTATTTTTACCATTTAATGACACTTCAGTCAACTTATTGAATTCTGTATAATTTAAGTATAGGTAAAATGAATTATTGTATACTTAAACTGATCGTGCCATTGAAACAGAAAGTAATTACTCATATCCGTACCTGTGGAGGACGACAGATGTGCAGCAAGCCTGCACCGTTTCGTTATCATGCATTTAACCACAGGAGGAACACGGACTATATTTATCTGTATTTATTACAGCATAGGAACATTCAATACACATAACCGTTACATCTCAAGAAGTGGGAGAGGTGTGAAGATTTCTTTCCATCGTGAATTTCCACAAAATGCACCAGCTTGACAAATAAGGGGAAAGATATTATAACTCTTGAAACTGATTGTGCACAGTGTTTCAGAAGCAGATGCACTGAAAAAAAAAACCTGTTTAAAGGAAAACAAGTGTACACTTTGAAGAAAGCCATCATAAATGTCAGCTTGCTGTATTTGACGATTTTTTTTGGTAGTGCATGTTTAAAAGTAGGTTTGTTGTTTCATTTATTTGTTGCACATATAAATCGGAGATCACACTGAAAATCTGCTGTTTCTTTGTAAATGATTTGAAACAAGAAATAAAAAAGTTATAGAATTTAAAAATATATAAAATCTTAAAAATATGAAAATGTAAAATGAGAGGAAATATATAAGATATACTTAAGATATTTAAGCTCAGAAAGCAAATCTGTGCTTTGAGCATGTTAACGCCTTCTAAAAACTACTAAAGGGATCATAAAACCGAGAAATCTAAATTCCCCTGATCTTTTGACATATAAGAGGTCATTGTACTATAAAAACATCCTGTAGGTTTCAGAACTCAACTTTCTCGTTAGTCTAAAAACAGCTTATATTGAAGGCAATCTGTCAAAATGACAGGTTGTAGAATGTGCCACTTTATGACGTAATAGTGTGGCTAAGCACCGCCTCCGCAGAAGAAGATCAACGCCTGCTTCTACATCACTGCCTGTTTAGCTCCACCCACTGATTCACACATGTACTGTAAATAATGAGAGAGTCAAGCGCAGATCTATGCAGGAACCAAACAATAAAGATGGCAATCTTTGAATTGCCTTCCTTCTAATCCTAACATTAGGAAAGAGTGGATGAACTTTATTTTTAATGAAGTTCCAGACTACATCAGTAAGAACTTGGTCCTTCGTTCACTTCATTTTAACATGGATGCGTTTACAAACAAGGCATAATTCGACACAGGATTTTCAGAAAGATTGAAACTAAAAGACGATGCTGTGCGACTATATTGCATCAGACGGTAATGTCGCTCCACACAAGCCTGAGTAACTGTTTTTATTACGTGATCACTATTCCTTTGTCTATTATTACTGATCATTTCAGAATCAGAATTAGCTTTATTCGCCAAGTGTGTGCAAACACACAAGGAATTTGTTGTGGTTTTTTAGGAGCTCTTGGTACACACATACATACATGACACGAGAACAGAAAGAACAATTAAATAAGACTAAAGAAAAAAAACAAATAAATAAATAATAATGTGGTAAAAGTACATTCAGTACATATCATTTGATATGTACTAAGTATTTATGTGTTTTTAACCTAAATCACAGCAGCGCCAATCTGTGAAGGATGTAGGCTGTCAAACATGCTAATAATGTACAGTATGTGGAAAATAATGTTTTTTTTTTAAACCGCATAAACATTTCATTACACCAAATGCACAAAATAATGTTCTTTTTAGCAGCATCATATGACCCCTTTAAATCAGGATTCAAACTGACAAAAAAAATTGTTAAATTAAAATTGTTAAAATGTAAGCATTTTCACTAGTGGTCTCAGACTTTTGGTGGTTGTTCTTACCTCTCTCTTGGCTTTAATCTTGAACATGTCATCTGTTTGTGTGAAGGAGCTTTTGAAGGCTGTGGCAGCATCGCTTTTTAGTGCCTCCTGCTGGCTGAGTACGATATGCAGGTGAGTGGCAGCATATGTGGCAGCATCCACCCCTCCGTGTCCATCAAACACAGCGTAATACTCTCCATCCTGTAGAAAACAAACAGAAATCAGATTCATTCCTCAGAACCAATTATTCTAAAAAGTCCATGCAGAAAAGTCATTAAAGACAATCAAATAAAAATGGACTTGAATTGAACATGCAACATTTTGCATTCTATATAAAAGGGAAATATGCATATTCAGGGACGGGTCTGGTTAAATATCTACGCATGCATCCCAACAACAATGCAAGGTTTGAGGTGGGGAAGCCTCACCTGCAGTCCCAGAAGCTGGTTAAAATCTTTCAGGATTATGTGACGGTCCTCCATCTTTCTGCGAGTGTTTCGAATGGCGTGAACAGAGCAGCTGTGTGTCCGTGACGAGGACGACCCGGGACTGGGCAGCTGTTTCTGCCAGGCCAAACACACCTCTCTCAATTTATTAATAAAGAGGCGCTGCAATGGCTCAGACTGCAACACTGCACAGTTACACAAACACACACTTATCATAATGCTACAGTGTTTGAACAGAGCGTCATAGAAACCACACATTTAGATTAGAATAATGTAAACAGTCAAAAAAAAAAGCATGAACTGCTACTTTTTCCCAGGAGAGATAAGTTGTCAAACATAATGTAAAATCTGTAAAAACTTCATGTACTACTTTTGTTTGAACACCAGAGGGTAGCGATGCAGCTGAGATCATTAAATTATCATTGCAAATTGTTTATATTTATTCATTAACTGTAGTATTGTCAGCATATTAGTCACATATTTGATATAGTAAAGCAATTTTGGGGGGATTTGTTTTCTAAAGATACATTTATGTTAAGACCACAAGAAAAAAAAACAAGATGGAGAAATAATGCAAGGCCTCTTCAGAATTTGCAATTCAGCTTGGGGCCACCAGCATTATGGAAATGTTTTAAATTATGGAAATATTACAAAAAAAAAGTGATTTTCTTTTTTTTTTTACATTACTGTATTATTTTTATATATTTATTGCTTGGTTATATTTTTTAGTTGTTCAATGCTGTATACATACTGTATAATTTGACAATTATTTTTCCAACTTATTAACTTGTATCAAAAGGCATCAATTTAAACATGACAATAACCCTACATTTCACAAACAGAAAAGAACAAGAACCAAATCAAGTGAATTACTCACAAACAACTTCCTGTTCATCTTCTGGTTGCGGTTCAGGATCTTTGGGGCAGTAGTGAGGTGAAAGGTCATCTTTAAGCAGTTCAGTGACAGCAGCATTGCACATCGCTGCACCCAGCCAGGATGGGGCACTTCTTTAAAACATGTCAACAGTGTGACAATAAAACATGCACACTCAAATGAACTCACATGACTGTACAATAGCTTGTAAAAAAATTTTTAAAGTCTCTCATGCTCACTAAGGCTGCATTTATTTGATCAAAAATACAGTGCAAACAGTAATAATAGGGTTACAATATTATTACAATTTAAATAACTGCTTTCTATTTGAATGCATTTTAAATGTAATTTATTCCTGTGATGTGAATTTTCAGCATCATTACTCCAGTCTTCAGTGTCACATGATCCTTCAGAAATCATTCTAATATACTGATTTGCTGCTCAAGAACATTTCTTATTTAAAATGGAATTCTTTTGTAACATTATAAATGTTTTACTATCACTTTTGATCAATTGAATGCATCCTTGATAAATAAAAGTATTAATTTATTTTAAAAAACCATGGACAGCAGTCTTACTGACCAAACTTTTGAACGGTAGTCTACACAGTGTGTGTACAAAATGCAATGACTAGAAACAAACGACTTTTCTCCAAATGCTACTCATGCATTTTCAGAAACCGTGGAGTAAAAGCACATCTTGCACTAGTGAATTTGCTCTGGTTTTGGATTAGATTTAGCACTTTGCCTGCTGGAGCAACAAGTGGCAAATGGCCCGACCACCCACTCACACAACACGTCTATTTAAAAGAAGCATTTCGGCTGCGTGAGATGTTATCTAACGACATAACAGCAAGATGTCGGAAAACACTCCCTTGTCCTACTTGACAAGAGCTGCGGCAATGAAAATGGTTAACCCTGACAAATCTGCACTGTGCAGACAGCTGAATTCGGCACAGCTTCCAACAAAGAGGAAATTAAGTCTAAATGTCAGGAAGTGGGTATAACAATAGTGATTTCACAGACAGGAAGTCTGCCCTGAGAAATGCGTCAGGGGAGAGAGAGAAAAAATACAGAAAGAGATAAAACAAAAACTTGAACATTTCTGCACCAATGTTTTCACTTAACGCTTGGATTGCCACTGAAAAACACCAAATCTCTTAATCAGCCCATGCATAGTGAAACGTGCTGACCTGGTGCAAATACTGTCAGGAAAACAGATCATGCCAGACAGAGAGCGAGAGAAAGCAAATGGGAGAGAGAGAGAGAGAGAGAGAGAGAGAGAGACAGGAATGAGAGAACGCTCCTCCTCTGGTTAAAGAGGACAGGTGTGTCGCAACATTTTTTTTAAATCCTGTACATGTTTTAAGAAAACGTACAAAGTAAATGGACATGTAAACACAAATATAAAGCTGTATCTATAGCTGAGAGAGAAGAGTATGTCATTCAACAGGAAACATAAACACAAATCACCCTCTCTTCCATGAAAACCTTGATTGGGGTTTTCAAACTGGCAAACGGGACCCCCAAAGGGAGTTCATGGAAAAGTTTAGAGAAAAATTGTGGACAAAACTCAAAATTAAATAAATAATAAAACGTAAGACCTAACTAACTAAACAAATTAACTGATTAAAATAATAATTGAAAAAAGTAAATAAATATGATTCAAATAAATAAAAATGTGGAAACCTCCAGGGACTCACAAGGGAGTGGTGGGGTATCCGTGGAAACGTTTGGAGAAAAGCAGAGTAAACAATGCAACTCTAAGTAAATAAATAAATTAAATAATGATTAAAATAAAATAAATAATTTAAGAAAAAAATAAAATAAAAGAACCCCCAGAGACCTTGAAGGGAGTTTTAGAGGTTCTGTCGAAAAGATTAGAGAAAGACAGTGTTTAAGTTTAAGTAAAAATAATAAATAAGATCAAACTAAATACATAAATATACTGAGTAAAATATTTTTACAAATTAGTAAAATATATTTTTAACAAACATTAAAATCAAAAAAAATTTTTAAAGAAAAATATATTGATAAATAATTATAATATAATAATATTCATAAACATAATATTTTAGTAAATAATACATAACAGTACAGTAGAATTAAGATATAAGATAAATATTATTTTATACACATTTATAATATTAATTTTCACAATATAAATTACATCTTTTTATATATTAAACTACATAGCTGTCTTTTCAATTAAAGAATGGGGTCCCTTACTGATCATATATGGGGGTCCGTGACACCTGAAAGATTGAAAACCCCTGATCTACATGATATGCACATAACAAACCTGGCTGAGAGCAGTCGGAGGCCAAGATCCAGACTCTCTCCCTTCACCTCCTGCATAGAGACTTTGCGGCTGAGTGGACTGATGGGGAGCGGGTCCTCCGTCCCAAGCGGGTTTGGAAAATCCTCCAGAAAACTCTTGAGAAACTTCCCAGCATCGCCTTGCTCCACGCAACTCATTCTGAGGGTGGACTTGGAGCCTCTACCACCTTGAAATCTTGAATGCAAACTTCACATATGAATCTACAAATAAAATAATAAAATGAATAAATAAATAAAGCAATACACAAAACCACCTTCACCAGAACCTGTCAGTGTTGTAAATGTAATTTGCCTCTATCAGTTTAAAGCAAATATGTTGCTACGGTAATAGTACAGAACAGAATAGAATATTTAGATATAATAAATGTTTGATATATACACTTTTCTAAGGCTTGTGTTTTTAGGTTCATACAATAATCCATGCAAAATAGAATGTGAGAGTGTTGGCCAATCAGAACACTCGGAGGCGGCCCTCTGTCAACATCAACCAATGACGTGCGTTTGGGGCGGGGCTACCTGTTTGTCCGAACTACAAACGTCAGGGAGTTTTTTTTTTTTTAAGTTTACGCTTGATGATTATTCAAATGTAACGAAAGAAAACATATGCATTGTGATACCACATTTTATCCGTAAAAATGTGACAAGTCATATACTTTTCCGCCTTTTAGATTGCAAACTACAAACAGTAAATATTCTTCTAAATTACAGAATGTATCTAGTATACATAGTACACTATCTTACGAGAAAGTGCACGCACTGAAATTTTTTTTTTTTTTTTTTTTTTTTTTCTCCATTGTATATGCAAAGACGCTTTAGATGGACATAGAACAACTTTTTTTATTTTGTGCATGACTGATGACTTAATACTGCAGTGTTTTGTTTAAATGTAAAACCAAAAACGTTATCCAAACCTTTTATTCTTAAACATGATATTGATGGACAAGTGGCGCCTTTTCTTTTCATTAAAACTGATTTTTTTTTTATTGTCTTAATATTGTTTGCATAATGTGATCTCATTAGTTAAACATTGTCAAATGTTGTTTATTATATACTCGGTCTGAATGAAATGAAGTGCAATTGAGTGCAAATTTGAAAATACAAGTAAAACACGCTGTTAAATATATAATAAAATAAATAAATAAATAAACTTTTTGCTAGTTTAGGCATTTCTGTGTATTTCAGATCATGTTTAATGTTTGTTTTTTTTTTGGTGTAGTTTACATCAAGTGATTTATCGTGTATTTATAAACGTAATGTTGTATATTGTTTCATATAGATGTGTGACTTTTCTATTTGAATATATTTTAAAAAGCAGCTGAATTTTCAGCAGTCATTACTCCAGCCTTCAATGTCACATGATTATTCGAATAGAAAAAAGTTGTTTTAAATGAGTATTTTCACAATATTAATGTTTTTACTGTATTTTTAATCAAATAAATGCAGTCTTGGTGAGCATGAGAGAAATGCTTCTTTCAAAAACATTTAAAAAAAAAATCTATTTAGATTTAGGTGTCTAAATCTCTCTCTCTTTTTTTTTCTTTAACAAATGATGCTTTGAATAAAAATACAGCACTGACTCTGTTAATCTAAAACTTTATTGCCATTTTCTCTTTTTAGTTTGCACTTTAAGACTTATTAAGCTGGCTTTGATTTTCTACCGCAAGACAAATAATCTTTACAAAACATTCTACACAAAATATGCTGCCAAGGCTGCCATTTTATCTTTAGGCTTTTTAGGATTCCCCATGGGCCTCCTCCCTCTTCCCTTCCCTCTGCGGGCTCCTCCGGCCCGGAGCATGGGATGCCGCATGGTCGCATGTTTCAGCTCCACCAGATCCTGGAACGCAGGATCGCAAAACACACAGCCAGTGTGCTGCGTTTCACCTTCAGGCAACGGAGAGCGTGTCTTGTTGAAGTCCACTATGACCAGGGAGGCTTCGCAGGAATCACAGCTGTCCTGGGACACCTGCACTTTATGGGCCTGCTCGAAGAAATGCACCACAACGTTGCATTTGTTGCAAGCCATCCGCCACTTTTGACCCGAGGTGGGATCGAAGACCAGGACGCCCGTCTCACATTCAACGCACTGACTAATGCCAAGAGAGTTGAGGGAGTGCTGACAGGAAGGGTGGGTGCACTCATTACAGCCCATCCCTGACCGAAACAGAAAGAGAAATTACATAATTAGGGCTATTCTTCAAGTAGGAGAACATTTACATTTCTTTGCTTGATTTTTCTGTTCCAACAAGTGTTAAAAACATTTGAAAACATTTCTCTATCTTGGGCTGTCCTTTTTACATTGCCTCTATGATAAATTTAACACATAACATTTAAGAATGGATATATTTTATATTATTAAATGAGAATCAGAGCTTTCTAGTCTCTCCTACCTTTCTTCATGTCTCTGAAGGGAGGGTTGCTGAAGCAGTATGGACACACAGGGTAGCTTTTGCCACGAGATCCCGAGGTCCACAGCACCAGCTCAAACTCATCCAGAGGACACTTGAGCTCTTTGTACAGCTTAATGGCTCCATTCTGAGGCAAACTGTAGGTCTCGTCACAGTGAGAGCAGTGCAGGCGACTGGGTTTGGCCTGGGGGTGATTAAAAAAAAACAAAAGACCAATGCGTAAAGTAACGTTACTTTATATTTGACACTACATCATGATAAAGCTGTAAAAAGCAATCTGGGTATCGTCTGACTCAACTTTTTGCAGTTGTAGAATACATTTTATGTGCATTTATTGGAACATAATATTTAATACTTATGAAAATATGTCAATAATACTTTTTTTTAGATGTTGCATTTGAGCTGACTTTTTAGTAAATAACGCTTCTCCATGTTAAAATTCATAATTGAAAAAATATTGATGGTGGAAAACACAAGTCAACCACCAGCATTTACTGAATTGCTGATATATTTCAGTTTATAACTTCATTTTCCACATATTTTACCATCCAAAATGAGGACGTAACTGTAAAGACCTCTATACTGTGGCTGGATTTCACTCAGTACATTTGGCTTGAGAAAATCAGCATTAATCTCACTTATGCAAGCGGTGGACATTGAAGCCCATTGAACAGGGACATAGCTTAAGCTCTAATTTGAATGATGAGGGACATTGATGAATAATTTGTGAGTTATTCCACATTCAGATGGACACAGGACAACATTTAGGTCAAATGCTTTCGTGTTGAAGGTCATTTTCATGTGCGCATTTATTGGCAGAAAGGACAAGAGAGAGATGAGTCTGCCTAAAAGCCCAAAGTGCATCAGCGTGGAAAAGAAATAAACCACGTGATTTACAGTAGCATGGCCATTCAGATGGTAATTAGGATCAAAGTTAGTGTGTGTATGCTCTGGGACATATTAAATGAGCCATCAAAAACTTTAGTTGCATTACTCACTGCGCGTAATCAACCTGACGTCAGATGTTTAAAAACTGTATTTCTGATGTGCAAAAGTATTGTGGGTATGGATATGTGTATGGATATACTGTTCAAAAGTTTGGGGTCAGTAGGATTTCTTTTAAAGAAATGCCTTGCCTACTGTTTCGTATAAATGCTGTACGTTTAAACTTTCTAGTCATCAAAGAGTACTGAAATAAAATGCTTCACGTTTTCCACAAAAATATTAAGCAGCACAACTGTTTTCAACATTGATGATAGTAAGAAATGCTCCTTGAGCAGCAAATCAGTATATTAGAATGATTTCTGAAGGATCATGTGACACTGAAGAGTAATGATGCTGAAAATTCAGCTTTGATCACAGGAATAGATTACATTTAAAAAATACTAAAATAGAAAAGTTATTTTAAATCGTAATAATAGTTCACAATATTACTGTTTTGTTGCATTTTTTAATCAGATAAATGCCATCTTGGAAGAGACTTCTTACTAAAAACTTATCGACCCCAAAAGAAACATTTGTTTTCACAGTACACTGAACTATTACTTGAAAAGATCAAGGAAAATTCCATTTCTCTTTGCATGACTCCTTTAAAATGTTATCTCTTTTTGTTTGTTTTCACAGTATACAGATCATAGCATGTACAGACATCGTTTTTAGCTGCTTTCTTTATCAACTGCACAGCACTCAAGTCAAATGATTGCAACACCATGTCTGGGGCTTTGATTCATGACCCTGACCCTACCATTACCTCCTGATTGACCTGTGTTAAAGGGTTAGTTCACCCAAAAATTAAAATTCTGTTATTAATTACTCACCTTTGTGTTGTTCGAAACCCGTAAGACCTTCGTTCATCTTCGGAACACAATTTAAGATAATTTTGATAAAATCTGAGGGCTCTCTGACCCGCCCATAGACAGCAAGGTAACTACCACGTTCAAGGTCCAGAAAAGTACCAAGATGACCGACAAAGTAGTCCGTGTGACAGTGGTTCAACTGTAAAGTTACAAAGCTACGAGAATACACGCCACACGCTCGCATCATTGTACTGAGACGAAAATGTGGAATAAAGTTGTTATTTTTGTTTTCTTTGCACAAAAAAGTATTCTCGTAGCTTGCGCCGACAGTTGTGCATGGAAGCAGTTCCGGGCGGATGACCTCTGAGGTCAGCATTGCACATGTGCCGTTGAGTCTCGTGAAAACCAACGTTTGTTAACAGGAGCAAAGGAAGCAAAGTTTCCTTACTTTAGCAAAGGAAAACCAGTCTCCTCTTGGCTTATATCGAAATCCTCCGTCATTCTTCTTTACAAATCCTTGTTTTGTACTTCTAATTAGTGACCGTTGTTTTGTTTTGATCTCTCCCCTGCGTTTCCGTGTGCATCACTTCTGAGCGGACAATTGTCAAAGACAATTTTTAATATAACTCCGACTGGATTCGTCTGAAAGAAGAAAGTCATATACACCTAGGATGACTTGAGGGTAATCTATCGAATCTATCGAGAGTAATTAAAATTTTTGGGTGAACAAACCCTTTAAGAAGTGTTTTTTTCTTTCTACATGTTATCGTAAGGGTTTTTCCCATTATTTTAATTTTAGTTTTAGTATAACATTATAATACCATTCATATTTTTACTTTTTTATAATTTAAAGAAGAAACCAATCCGATGTATAGTTGACATTTGAGGCTTAATACTATAGAAAAGCACTAAAAGTTTTTCAGTTAGTGTTTTCAGTTTGTTTATTTTCATATAAAAATACGGCATGCAGTTGCATTAAACAATCGTATAAACATTATTCAATGTAAATTGTGATAATCCTAATTAATAATCGCAATTACAATTTCAAGGGAATAATCTACAATTATGATTTTTGTAAAAATCATGCAGCCCTACCTGGGTGTATTCTATAATATTTTTGTGCTAGACAGTTTCAATATCAGACATGTAAATGTGAAAATACGCAGTCTGACAGTCGTACCCAGCTCGTTCTCAGAGGCAGCTCTCATGGGTGTGATTGGCGGATGGTCTCCTGCATCCACTCCCTTCCTTGGCCTGTTAATGCCCTCAGAAAGCAGAGCTTTTACCTGTATACACAGACATAAGCATTTTTCATAAGACAATATTAATCATTTGACATCCTTTTTAAATGCCATATCAGGATTAAAGGCTATAGAAATTATTAAAAAAATATAAAAAATAAAATAATACAAATAAGGAAAGAGCTCTTCCTCACCATTTCACCCCATAAGCAGCTGTTGGCCTGTTGTTTGAGTGTGCCCTTCAGGTCAAAGTTTTCAGGGTAATGTGTGGTCTCTGTGCGAGGGTAGCTGATGAAACCCTGTGTGTAGAGATGCTCTGCTATCTGCATAGTGTGCTGGGGACTCATTCCTGAGAAATAAAGATAAAATCACATTTGCACTACAGTCAAATTATTATTATTTTTTGGGATAAATGCGGTTATTTATTCACACAACGCTTGCATTTTTATTCATAAAAGAAACCTGAAAAAATGTATTAAGCATCACAACTGTTTTCAACATTGATAATAATAAGAAATGTTTCTTGAGCAGCAAATCAGCATTTCAGAATGATTTCTGAAGGATCATGTGGCACTGAAGACTGGAGTAATGATGCTGTAAATTTAGCTTTGCTGTCACAAAAATAAATGACATTTTAAAATAGGTTAAAATAGAAAATAGTTATTTTACATTTTATTAATATTTCACAATATTACTGTTTTACTGCATTTTTATTCAAATAAATACAGCCTTGGTGAACATAAGAGACTTTTTTTCAAAAACACCTTACGAAGCCCAAACTTTTGAACAGTAGTGTGCGTTACATATTTTCAGTCTAAATTATTAGCTAACTAGTTAAGTTATTAGTGTAAAATAAGTTCTGGACCATATAATATCACACCCACCCAAAGCAGAGCTGGCCACTCTTAACATCTCCACTGTATTCAATGCGATAGGTCTCTGCTTGGCCTTCTCTTTCTTAGTCACCGAGTCGACCTGCAAGAAAAGTCAATAATAAAAATAAATCACGCAGTTACACCTGAAGAGCTTCAGCACATCCTGCACCTCTGAAATATGAAATTACATATAAAGGAAATAATTGAGATACAAATACATACTTTAGCCTCCTTAGCAGTCTTTGCCATGTTAACAAACATTTGACCAACATCTCGGTCAAAAACTCGCACTCGGTCCCAATCCAAGGTGAGTGGCCTGTCCTTGCCTTTAAAAAACCTGTGTGCACAAAAATGAAATATGCAGAAAATCAAGAATGTAATGCGCTATAATAAACAGCTATTTTTGTCAGAATTTGTCAAATTGGATTTTGTAATTTGAGCAGTAAAGGCCAGAACTGACCTTTGCCTGTACAACCCAGTAGGCTTCAGGTTTGAAGGACTGGATCTTGTCATGCCGTTCCACACAGAATCCCAGTGTGGGAGTCTGACAGGGACCGAACGAGATCAAGGAGGAGTCCAAACTCCCATATTTCCCTTGGAAGTATTTGGTCTGGAAACTAAAATTTAGAGATAATGGTGTAAGCACCCAACTATCATATTTTATTAGAACAGTTTGACAAACGCACTACTGAGATCAGTAAGAAATGTTTTTTGAAAGAAATTAATTTTATTCAGCAAAGACATTAAATTGACAGTAAGTGATTTAAGTGACAGTAAATACATTTATAATGTATTATAATGCATGTTATAATTCAACAAAGAATCCTGAAAAAATGTATCCGGGTCAAAGACGTTAAGATGTCCGCATCGAACGAAATTTACAAAAGTGATTTTATGTCCATAGAAAGCACATTAAATGTAAGTAAAGTGTCTACTTTTAAGGTTTCAAATGAGTTTTTGGAGAATAAAATGTCAAAATTTGGTTGAAATAATGTTACATTGTCATTCAGTGTAACACAACATTTATGTAAAAATGCAAACAACATGCTTATTCTGACGTGTACATATTAAAATATATAAAAGAATAAAGGGTGCATATAAAATTTTATTGTGTTTTAAATGAGTAAAAAAGTATTACTGACAATCAATTTAAAGCAGTATTACACTTATTGTTTTTATGCTTAAACCCTTTTTTGTCTTTGACCCATCCACAAAAATATTAAGCAGCACAACTGTTTTCAACAATGATGTTAATAATACATTTATCTTGACCACCTAATTACCATACTAAAATGATTTCTGAAAGTTCATGTGACACTGTCTTCACTGAAAATCTGAAAATTCAGATTTGCTATCACTTGAAAAAAATACAATTTTTAAATATACCAGAATAATAAAAAACTATTATTTTAAGTTGAAATAATATTTTATAATATTACTGCTTTTATTATATTTTTTATTAAATAAATGCAGACTTGATGAGCATAAGAAACTTTTTCAAAAACATTTGAAACCCCAAACCTTTCAAAAGTTGTGTATATTGCACAACACAAGATTGTATTGTAATGGTATGAATAAAAAAAAGAAATCCAAGCAGGTCTGCTCTACCCAGATGACCGCTTTCATACCGTGTGAAAGCACAGCCGATCCTGAGGTCCAGTTCCTGACGTGCATCTACAGACAAAGCCTCGTTCTTGTTGGGTTCTCCGAGTCGGGTCATGGCGTTACAGATATCTGTGTCTGTGATGGAGCTAAACTTAGCCCGATAGATTGTACACTCATTACCGTAAGACTTATTCATCACAGGCTGGATGGCATCCAACACCTGAGACGGTACAACACAAACACATGAAGAAAACGCACACTCAAAAAACAAAACAGGGCCGAACACTTCAGCCCCAGTTATATGGACAATCTTAGGTTGCATTTTCTTTCAACAGATTCAGACTCGCCTCAAAACAAATGTTCTCTCCTTCTTTGTCACAGTCCAACCACAGGACGACATAGTCACAACCTTTTGCTTCAACCTGTCAATAAAAAGCTACTTCGTTATTTAAAGATTTATGGAAGAGTTTTTAAATATGTTAAGACTACTGTTAAACTTAATTGTTGAAATATTGTTATTAAACTAACCATAATATAATTACATTATAGAATATTTCTAGAATAGAAATTATTATTTAATATCTAAATAAATTCTTTGACAGGCTTACATGTTGATTTTAAATTTTTAGATTTTAGTTAATCTAAATGTTTAATTATTTTAGACAATCGATACACCATAATCAGTCATGTAATGAAAGGTAAAGTCACCTGAAGGAATTTGACCATATTTAGTTTGGGGTTTGCTTCTTCTCAGTCGGAGCTTTACTGAACAACTCAGCTGGATCAACTTTATCCCAGTTGTTATACTTTCCTGCAAAACATTAAGGATAGGGAATAATACAACAAGTCAAGTTTGCATTGTCTTGCGCATACAGTTACAGATTTTGCCTGCATTTTCAAAGCAGTCCTACTGAAGACAAAATACTTGCAGATAAAGTCCAGACTCATGACATGTCCACACACTGACGTCATCTTGAACCTCACATTTTGGCCCACGAAGCTTCCTGTGTACTCATGGACTTGAACACGCTCCATTCAGGCCTTTTCGCGTCGAACAGCTACCTGTAAGTGAAAGGCAAAAAAAAAGAGAAATGTTTAAAGTCCTCATACATTTCTTATAATTTCATGTCATTAAAAACTTTTGTGCATTTCTTTCTTCAGTTTCAGGTCCCACTGATTTCCATAGTATGGACAAAAAACACTATGGAAGTCACTGAGACCCGAAACTCTTTAGTTTCCATCATTCTTTAAAATATCTTCTTTTGTATTCAACATAAGAAAGAAATGCATACAAGTTTGGGGGAACTATGCCATTAACTGGAACAAAAGTAAATATTTTAACCTAAAAATCATGCAAACATAAGCTTACACTTTGTTTATTCCATTGATTGCATTGCATTCAGACTTTATCCTTAGCTTCAAACACACACCGTTTATCATTCTTCAAATCTGCCTAGAACCACATCATTGTCTGCAAAAGCAACTAACGTGATCATGTAAGCTTGACTACTGCATAAGCACTCCGTCAGAAACATTGATGGTAGACACTGACAAATCAGCAGACTAAAAGCAGTCTAATTGGTGCTGGCATTGAGCGATCCATCATAAAGTCAAATGAGAGAGCAAAGAGCCGATTATGCATTATTCTTTTCTGTTTTGTGCTCTACCAGATTTAAATCTGAATTACGCCAACGGTCCCCGTCAGGTAATGAGATGCTGTTCCCAAGGCTGAACCCGGAGTTCATGGTGAATGAGCCTGATGATGATGTCCTCTCCGGCTTACGCTACAGATTTTTGGAGGTCTCCATTGAGATGGTGGTACATAAATATAGACCCAAAAGGAGGGGATGGACACACTTGGACTGGAAGCTTTACCCTCTACAAGCACGGCAAGACTCCAGCCTCTCGCTGCACTCCTCACCTCCGTTTCTCCAGAATGCAACATCTACAGGTAAGTATCCAACACCATTCTCACAAGAATTGCCTCACAAGATCAGCTAGGACCCAGAACTAGAAAACTGCAGTTACTTGGACTGAATCACTTTTTAGATTTAAATTACTTCTGATACAGCTGATTACAGACAAAAACATACAATTAGTAACACTATCCTTCAAAAATGTTGGGGTTGGTAAGATTACTTAATGTTTTTGAAAGAATGCTCACCAAGGATGCATTTATTTGATCAAAAATGCATTAAAAACAGTAAAATTGCTAAATATTATTACAATTTAAAATAACTGTTTTCTATTTTTATATATTTTAAATGTAATTTATTCCTGTGATGCAAAGCTGAATTTTCAGCATCATTACTCCAGTCTTCAGTGTCACATGATCCTTCAGAAATAATTAATAATTACACAAAACAGGAACACAAAATCATAAGAAATCATTCTAATATACAGATTCGCTGTTCAATAAATATTTCTTACTATCAAAGTTGAAAACAACTGTGCTTAGTATTTTTGTGAAAACCATCATGCATTTTATTTTTTCATGATTCTCTGATGTACATAATTGTTCAAAAGTACAGCATTTATCTAATATACATATATATTTTTAACATGACAAATGTCTTTACTGTCACTTTTGATCAATTTAATGATTCCTTGCTGAAAGTATGAATTTCTTAAAAAAAAAAAAATTTTAAAAAGAGGAGAAAAAAACCCCCAAATTTTTGAACGGTAGTGCGCATATTTAAGTATATATAAATAATACATATACACACACATATATATATATATATACACACACACACACACACACACACACACTCATTGGACTCTAATTACGTTAAATTATAAGTTAACAAAATTGCTGACATCAAATTTTACACAATATTTACCCAAAATACACCAAAAACAATTTTTCAAAAATTGAGAAATTATGAAAAGTAAATCGACCGAAAGTGTCCTGGCTGATTGCTAAACTGAAAATGAACTAAACTAAAACGGATGGGGATCTGAACCTGAAAGTTAGCCGTCAGTTTAGGATAAAATCTGTTTTTAGTATTTATTAGAAATTTGTTTAAAAAAAAAAAAAAAACTGTCAAAGATGCAAACCTCAAATTACTATAACTGAGAGCCCAGGACAAAATTTTTGTAAACTACATTTATTCATTGTTCATTACTGATGCATTTAATATAGACTAAGGGACACACTGAATCTATAATTATTCTTTAGCTTGAATGATGCCAATGTACACTGCTGAACAGTGTCTGTGAATGTAGGCGTTATATTTTGCCATTAGCTTCAGATTGAACACAATCCATGAAGGTGTCCACAACAAAAAAGACTGAAGATGAGTACGATATTATTAGTTTACGCCCGTCATCCAAAGAACACCAAACACAAAGAAGCCCACATAATACGTAATGATAGTTTGTTGCCAACTTCTCATTCTCTCGCTCAGATTCTAGGACTCCTAAGCATTTTTCTGCTGGTCGTGAACCCCAGCCAGTGCAGTCCGATCATGGCCCAGTGTGTGGAGCACACCTACTGCTCCTCCACACTGAAAGAATACCACACACAGCTCATCAACCTGCCCAGCAGAATCAACGAGCGCAGCGTCGCTGCATGGAGCTACGAGTGAGTACAGCAGATTTGTACGCCTTTTTAAAATATGGATTTACAGCCAGTAAAAGGAAAGGTATACTGCAGGTCCATTTTATACAGGATACATCCAATCATTTTCTTATTCAATTTTGTAACGATTCAAAATTTGACAGTCCTAATTGGCATCCAATTCAGACAGTCTTATCTGAAAGACGTTTTGATGCCAATTAGGACAATTACAGACCATCAAATTCTGAATACATCTGAATATATATATATTTTTTTTTTATTCTTTCTGCACCAATAACAGGGAGAACATTGACCTGGACCGTGTGCCACAGATCATCTATGAAGCAAACTGCCTGAACAGTCATTCCTGTAAGGGGGTCGACAGCGCTTTCAGTCTGGAGAGCATCCCCATCGCAATCAAAATGCCATTTCTCAGAAAAAACCCAAGATGCCCAACTTACGCACTGGAATTCGAGGATGTGAACATCGCCTGTATATGTGCTACATCCAGACAGAATTAGCGCTGGGTCTAACAATTCATGCACTTGATTCAACTTCAACTATTATTATAATAGTGTCACTTAAATTTAATGTCAACCACAAAGAAGTCTACTGAATAATAATGCTTATCAGCTTAAACAAACAACACCACAATGCATACTACAATATAGATATAGTTGCTGAATGCTTGTAAATGTGATTGAATAAACTAGTTTTGTAACAAAAACTTCTTTCTCTCATTCAAGAAACAAATGAATTCAAAATGTAAGAGTCTTGTTTCCTTTAAAATAGTCGACATGTAAAAAAAAATAAATAAATAAAAAAAAAGGAAAAAAAATATTTTTTTCCCCTGCTTATTTGAAAAGTCCTGCAGCCTGACAGAATGTCACACAGGAGCAAAAAGGACATCAAGCGTGCTATTTCATTTGAAGAAACTGGAAAACCAAATCAACTCCTCTCCTATTTATAATTAGGGGGCCTGTAATTATATGCAAAATATGTGCTTTTTCAAACACTCAATCTTTTATACATTTTCACCTTTAGAGAGGATTTTGGCAATGGACTAAGCCAGAGAGGGCTTCTCAGCCACCATAAGCACAGTCCTCATCGCTGCTGGTCACAAACATCAACGGGACCTGACAATGAAATAACAAAAGTAAATATCTTATTTCAAAGTTAATAACTAAAGCTAAAATTAGAATTATTAGACCAACAATCGGGATAATAACACACCGGTATATGCTGCAGCCACTCTTCCAACTTCCGGCTTGTCCGTGTAAATAAAAAAAGTAATGGTAATATTTTTTAATAATAACAAAAAACTAATAAACAACAAAATAAAATATCAAAATAATATTAAATATATTGACACATTTAACAAATATATTGACACAAAATTTGAGAAATTATATTTTATATATATATATATATATATTTATTTATTTATTTAAATATACATATAATATATATGTATTATAAGTAGGCAATAAATGTATATAAATTAATATTATAAATACACAGAAAATGTGAAAATGTTTCGCCTTAAAATGATCAATTACTGGCAGCTGTCTTTTGTTAAAAGGTTTAGTCAACAAATTAAACTTCATGCAAGTAAATACGAAATGCATCAGATAAATTCCTCATGCAATGGTAATAAAAAAAAATGTAATTAAAAAAACATATAAAAAGCCTCTCTCATATCTAAAAATAAGGGTCTGTACCTAGAAATAAAACAGCCAATGAAAAATGCAGTGTTTTCTTATTTATTTAGAAATACTAAACAATGCTCAACATTCTTATAATAATTAATTTAAATGAGCCTGCCCATATGGCCATGCTTTTGTCTCCATGCCAACCAATCCAGAAAGTAGACTGTAGCATTCTGTAATGACGGCATCACTCACTCAGATTCAGAACATTTGCATTTCAGTTTTTCATTATTATATATAAAAAGGATTACTGTCAATATCTGCATCACTTGAAGAATGCATAAATTGCATCCTGAAGGCAGATTCAATCACAGTGATTTGCTCTATAATAGCTTGTTTGATTCATTCTCTTTGATACAGAGAGACTCTATTCACAACATAGTGACTGACATATGGACATATACCTCTAATCTTACACAGTTGTTCACAGTGCACTGTACACATTCCTAAAGGAACTGTGCTTGTGACATTTTCTAGTCATTTTGTTGTCAGTTTTCTTCCAGAAGACTGCTAGCTGTCACAGTTTCCCACTCGCATCACTCCATTTATCCACATCCCTCCAGTGCATATAAGGAATAATTGACTAGGGGCTGTTGAATTATTAGAAAATAATGCACACCCGAGGTGGTGATGTGGCCACGACGCGAAGCGGAGCATTATTTTTCTAATAATTAAACGGCCCGGAGTCAATTATTCCACTTATACTACGGAAGCCCTGTCCAGATTTAAAAAGTAACGCAGAAGTAACGTAACGCATTACTTTCCATAAAAAGTAACTAAGTACCGTAATTAGTTACTTTTTTTATGGAGTACATTACTTTTAAAAGTAACTTTCCCCAACACTGCTTACTTCCCTGAAAATATTTGCACACCTCAGAACGATCGTCAGCCAATCAGATTCAAGCATTCAACGGCCCTGTAGTATAATTGGCAACAAAAAGTGCCTCCTTTCCACTGTTATTGCCCAAGAAATACAAACTTTTATTTAGCACAAGCTGTCACAAAATGAACCTTTTTTAAATTAAGAACAACATAATTTATAAAATATGAAATGCCAAAGGTCAAAACGCAATAATCCACATCACATAATCCATGTGCAGTTAAAATGCAGTATATGCGATTGAGTGGTATTTCAGTCGTATTTAATAATAAAGTAATTATAAAACACAAAATAAAAATGAAATGAAATAACAAAAAATTGTCAAATTAAAATATTACTATCAAATAATTATTCTGGCATATTGATTAAAAACAAAAGTGAATAAAAAAAATACATGTATAAATTATAACAAATAAACCATTATCATAACCTACATTGTAGCCTTGATATATTATATATTGGTTTCATAGTGTCTATCTGAACAGCTGTAAGATACGAAGTATACAATACACCAAGATGTCTAGCAGAAATTAAGGAGAAACAAATGAGATATTTAATTGATCTCTATTTTATTTTATTTTATTTTATTTTATTTTATTTTATTTTATTTTATTTTATTTTATTTTATTTTATTTTATTTTATTTTATTTTATTTTATTTTATTTTATTTTATTTTATTTTATTTTATTTTATTTTATTTTATTTTATTTTATTTTATTTTATTTTATTTTATTTTATTTTATTTTATTTTATTTTATTTTATTTTATTTTATTTTATTTTATTTTATTTTATTTTATTTTATTTTATTTTATTTTATCCGTAGGCAGGCAGTGTTGACTCATGCAATCACATTCAATGGCCACTACGTGGCAACGTAACATTACGAGAATCTCTTGATCCCTCAAACAAATCCTGCCAATTAGAAAATACAGAACAGGACAGTTCAATTTGTTCAGCCAGTTTGTTTAGTCAACTGTCCAATGCCGAATTTCTGATTTATAAAAAAAAGGGGAAGAACGTAAGGAGGGGGGTATATAGACAAGTCAGTGCATTGCATAAAAATCAGCATGTGTCTGTGACCCCACAGATGGCAGAGGGGGAGGGTAGAAGTGAGTTTGTCTCCTTCAGCAGAGTGATCAATTAAACCCATCCAACCCACAATGACTGCCTCCCCCAGTATTGACAATTTGTTTCTGTTTCACACACACACACACACACACACACACACACAGATTACTGACACACATAAAACAATGAATTTATGATCCAGATTCTCTTTGTCACTGTTTTATTGTGCAAAACCAGAACATGGTCATAGAGCAACTGCAACATCAATCCGCGAAGAGTTTTACATGCATGTGATGTATGAGACACTGATTGCGTGAGATGAGTCATAGTTTCTATGATTGACCACTTTTCATCAGCACTCTCTGCCTTTTTCTGTCTCTTTCATCCTCTCTTACTCATAGACAGACACATAAACACATCTAAAGCAAGAAAAAAGCTGTGTTTAAGACCAAGATCACATGCACCACGTTGAAGGAGGAGGACCGTAAAGCAGTAGACAAAGAGAGAGAGAAGTGAATGATTACAGGGCCTAGGATGGATGAAATTACAGACACGGATGAACAAACTGCACTTATTTGCTGCTGTTTCTCTTTCTCTCTTTCTCTCCAGCACTCATTCGCTTTCTCAGATGAATTTAAAGAGGTTTTGATGGATTCCCTTTCAAATGTACAATATGAACATCACAATAGTGTATACGTTGGATGAAAGCTTGAGGGTGGGAGGAACTGACTGGCAGGATGATGGAAATGATCTTAACCATTAAAAGTGTTGCCAGTAAAGATGGTTGACTCACTCGCTTGATCTAACCAGTGCTGTTGTAACAGGGCTGACAGCGAAGATCTCACTTGTTGTCTTGTTTTTCTCCATGTCGTTTTTCATCATCGTTATCTTCATTTTTGAGGATATTTTTCTACAAATGTGCATTAAAACAACTCAACTGGAGTGCTTTCTTACGTGCTAAATTTACATGTTATTTAATCTTATAAAGCCTAGTGTGTCTTATTTGATAGATACATTTCTAAGGCATCTAAATGATCAATATGATCAAAACCTTGCTGAAAACCTCATCTAAAACACCTGCTTTTTTTCACCTGACTGATAATTTAGTATAACCCTTATATAATTTTAAAACTGTCCACCTTGAGTTCGTGGCACACTTTTTTGCTGTGAAATCTTTACTGATTTTTATAAAGTAAGCATAAGGGTAAATTATATTGTTAGTAATATTTCATGATGAACTCTTACTGGGCTGAAGCAATGTAGGTTTACTTGATTTTTTTGAAAAATCATGTTAAAATCTATATCATATATATGGATATATATGAATATCATATACACTCTAAAAAATGCTGGGTGAAATACAACAAAATAGGGACAAAAATAGGGGGACAAACCCAGCAATTGGGTTGTTTTGACCCAGCGGTTGGGTTACTACCCAGAAAGTTGGATTAAACATTTAACCCAACCGCTGGGTCAAAACAACCCAATTGCTGGGTTTGTCCCTTTTTAACCCAGCACTGGGTTATATTTAGCCCAGCATTTTTTAGAGTGTACTGATTTATATGCATTTACATGCATTTTATGTGGGATTTTTTGACCCAGCGGGTGAAATTAACCCAATAGCTGGGTTTGTCCCTTTTTAACCCAGCACTGGGTTATATTTAGCCCAGCATTTTTTAGAGTGTACTGATTTATATGCATTTACATGCATTTTATGTAAGTTCTGTAATGAAGATCTCATTGATTTACTTACAAGCTATAAGAATTTATCTGCAACAACATCTGCACCAAATTGGATATTTTTGGACAGGTTGGATCTCTGCATGAAATTTCGTTTTTTTTTCCTCCTCAGGTGTGAGCTCCTTATTCTCACTATATTGTACAATATGAGTAATGAAAGCCTGAGCTATTAAATATGATACAAACAATAATACACATATATTTCAAAATATTTTCTCTTCAGGTTCAATGAAGT
This sequence comes from Sinocyclocheilus grahami, assembly GCF_001515645.1. Classification (NCBI taxonomy): domain Eukaryota; kingdom Metazoa; phylum Chordata; class Actinopteri; order Cypriniformes; family Cyprinidae; genus Sinocyclocheilus; species Sinocyclocheilus grahami. The sequence goes on along the minus strand of NW_015505448.1, from coordinate 485,734 downwards.
GTTCTAATTTTAAAAAATAGATTCCATCTATTATTTCATATGCAAGACTTTATAAACTTTATCATATCTGAGTTGTTTCTCTTAGACAGCAATGAAACTAAATGGACAGCAAACTGAGAATTCTTCCTACATGTTTCAGCAATCTGATCAACAGTGTGAAGATACACTTAATATGACATTTCTCATTTAATTCCTCCAAGACCAAGTAATCTAAGCTATCCAAATTCATTTCTTATTATTTCTACAAATGAATTTTAGGAGAAATATATTGAAAGCTACATGAAACACGAGTGAGATCCCCATCAAGTCTCCTGAGCAATACAATTTTAGTCTGGGTTTTTACAATACATTTAAACATAAAGGACCAAGAAACTAAAATGATTCGTTTTTGAATTATTCCAAGCACAAAATCTGTCGGTTAATCATCACAATATGCTTTCATTCTTTCCTTCTGATAGTCTCAAATTCAACTCGACTAAACTGTACTCAAAGTTCTTTGAAGGGATCCTGTTTGAAATAAAACTTTTAAGACACATTTTAATACTTTGCTTGTGTGCATATATGTACAATTCAAATGTTTAAGAGAGGACACACTCTTAAAAATAAAGGATCCAAAAGGGTGTTTTCTCAGTAGTGTCATATAGAAGAACCATTTTTGGTTCCCCTAAGAACCTTTCAGTGAACAGTTCTTAAAAGAAACATTTTACACGTTTATAAAGAACCTTTTGGGGAATGAAAAGGTTCCATGGATGTTAAAGGTTCTTCATCGAATCATATGTGTCGATAAAGAACCTTTATTTTTAAGACACAGCTTTTGTTATGTTGTGTCTTAATCATCAAATAATTTAAGCTCTCATTAATCAACATGGATACTGTTTCAAATATCAGGTTAAAAGTTGCCAATCTCTTCTACTTGATCATCATCGTCACTGACCATCAAGCTAATCACTGGTCTTCCTTCTCTTATCTCCTGTCCTTTTCCTCTCTTTTATCAGTATCCTTCTCTCCTCCTACTCTCATCTTCACACATATCTGAGATATGCAGGGAGGGAGTATGAAGCATTTTGGCACTCTGCTGTGAGGAAGATGAGGAGTGCGCAAAGTATGATGGAGAGGAAGGTGGGGAAAGCAACTCCTCAGAGAAAGAGGTTGAAGAGGAAAGCTGTATCTGGAAATGTATTGCTTTTAGAGGCATAGACATTGAGGATATATATTGTAAATAACGGTTTACACTCTAATAATAATCTTCAAGAAAACATTAAATTGATTAAAAAAAGTGACAGCAAAGACATTTATAATATTACAAAAGATTACTATTTCAAATAAATGCTGTTTTTAAGCTTTCCGTTCATCAGAAATCTGCGGTTTCCACAAAAATGTACACTAAGCAGCAATTTTTTTTTTAAATATTGATAATAATAATAAAACACATTTATTGAGTATCAAACCAGTATATTATAATGATTTATGAAGGATCATGAAACACTGAAGACTGGAGTAATGACGCTGAAAATTCGGCTTTTCCACCAGAGGAATAAATTGCATTTTAAAACATATTCAAATATAAAACAGTTATTTTAAATTTGAATAATTTTACACAATATTTTTAATAAATTTTAATGAAACATGAACATTGCCAGATCATCTGATCAGTGAACGATATCATCAAACAAAAATAATTAGCCTTTAACAACTAGTTTGAATTTCATTTTTTCCCGTAAATAAACAGAAAATCTCATTAAGTTCTCTTGGTAAGTGCAAGAGTGCCACTCTTCGAATATATAAAGAAAAGAAAATGCTCAAACTATTGGGAAATGAGCACTGCTGTATGTGTAGATCACCGTATCTTTCTGATTCTTCTGATTAAAAGCACCACAAATTTTGAAGAAGACATGATTTACTTTCAATAGTCTTTCAATGTTTTTAAGTGTTGCATAGATGTACGACTTCAAAGTAAATGTCTATATTTCCAAGATTATAAATAACTTATGTTCAAACGCCACCTTCTCCTCTTTCCCTACTCACTGTCTGCTGCTACCCTCCTTCATCCTTCACTCAGTCTTAGTTGAGAACCTGGGATTCCTTTATTGTTTGAATAGGGTCCTCACATCAAGGCCATGCCTTCAGCTAGGGGCTGTTGCCCTCTGACCTTTCCTGCATTAGGTATGTGCAGCGAGACCTCAAAGAGCTGGAATTCGTCTGAAGTCAAACCTGTGCGCTAACACACAAGGGAAGTACACACACACACACACACCATGGAAGACCACCGAGGAGCTGGGAAAATGTTGAAAACAACATGTTCAGGAACTCTCTTCATCACACGCATGCAGAAAAACAAGGGGCCTCCTCCATGTGCTGAACTCACCACCTCACACAAAAACACTGTGATGGATGCTGGTTTTTGTTGCATTTTATGAAAATGTAATTGTTGACTTTTTTCGCCCCACAACATGCATGATCAAATTTTTTTTAAACTATTTTCTGAGTAGGAACAGGAGACCACAGTGGGACAGCCTCTGACCGGCATCCATCCATCATGGGACACTTGAATAAAAGCAATGATTAATTACTCACAGGTCATTGGTTTCTCTCTGCTATCACTGTGGTTTTGTATCATCCTCTTGCTCACATCATCAAGGGGTTGTCTGTTATCTTACTGTTATTTCGATCCTAAATGATCTTGATCATAATGTTTGATATTAAAAAACTTAGTAATATATTTCTAAGGAAGAATCAGGTATGCCTTATTCACTTCAAAATTAAGATTGCTTTTTCATTTTCATGGAAAGCATCACAGATTTTTTCCCCATATATATATATTTCAGTTGTTTCTGCATTAAAATGTATTTTTAATGAATTGCAATATTCTCCAAACATTCTCAGGAAGGTTGTGTTTGCATTAAAATAAAGGTTCTTCAATGAAAAAAAATTTTTCACCTGAAGTTTAGCAAAGATCACTGTACTTATCAAGTTCTTGAGAAGGTTATATGGTTCTTTGGAGCTTTAAAACATCTTGATGCAGAAAAACAAGGGGCCTCCTCCATGTGCTGAACTCACCACCTCACACAAAAACACTGTGATGGATGCTGGTTTTTGTTGCATTTTATGAAAATGTAATTGTTGACTTTTTTCGCCCCACAACATGCATGATCAAATTTTTTAAAAACTATTTTCCGAGTAGGAACAGGAGACCACAGTGGGACAGCCTCTGACCGGCATCCATCCATCATGGGACACTTGAATAAAAGCAATGATTAATTACTCACAGGTCATTGGTTTCTCTCTGCTATCACTGTGGTTTTGTATCATCCTCTTGCTCACATCATCAAGGGGTTGTCTGTTATCTTACTGTTATTTCGATCCTAAATGATCTTGATCATAATGTTTGATATTAAAAAACTTAGTAATATATTTCTAAGGAAGAATCAGGTATGCCTTATTCACTTCAAAATTAAGATTGCTTTTTCATTTTCATGGAAAGCATCACAGATTTTTTCCCCATATATATATATTTCAGTTGTTTCTGCATTAAAATGTATTTTTAATGAATTGCAATATTCTCCAAACATTCTCAGGAAGGTTGTGTTTGCATTTAAAATAAAGGTTCTTCAATGAAAAAAATTTTTTCACCTGAAGTTTAGCAAAGATCACTGTACTTATCAAGTTCTTGAGAAGGTTATATGGTTCTTTGGAGCTTTAAAACATCTTGAGGTTCTTCAGATCAGCACAATGGTTTTGAAACCACCAGTAGACGCTTTTCTAAAGAACTAGAGAATGTAAATATGATTTGTGGAACTAAAAATGTTCTCCTCCTATATGTATTTGATTTCTAATTGATTGTAACTTTTACTGTTAATTGTCATTTAACCTAAAAATGAAAAGGTTAAGAAAAAATCACTTACATTTTCACTGAGCAGATTTTTGAAAGTGTTCAAAGCTACTGTAATCTTGCAACAACAACAAAAAAACATATATATATATATATATATATAAATGATAATCAACACAAATTATGAAAGGAATATCAACTCTTGAACTGGCCAAATTTGAACAAACGTTCCTTTGTAACTCATAATTTGTGGTCATTTGGTGTCCTAACAATTAGTTTATCTTTTCAAAAGAATTATTTAAACAATTATCCAAGGCTGTGAAATGTTTGAACATAACAAATAATGTTCATATGAAAACAAATGAATCTGAAAGCATTATTAACATTCAACAACTAATGTTTTTCTTCAACAAATGAAACAGAAAAGGCCACTGTATTAGTTCATTTCTATTTTATTCGTTTAAACATCATTTTCAAAACACTTAAATTGAGTAATTCGATCAAATAAAACTGTCGTCGCTTGCACAAATATTATTGTTTCGTTTTTGTAATGATGGAACAAGCAAATTCAAATGGATTGAACAAAGCCACTGTTAAAACAGCCTGATAGACTGACACGTAAACAACAGCCCGAAGATATTAATCTAATGCAGAACTTAAACATCTTATCAATGCTGCTGTTATTTGTACAATTTAAAGCGATTAGAGTTAGGCGATTTTTTTTAACTTCCGTCTACAAGCTTCAAGAGCATACATCTCCCTGTTAGATAACATATCAGCGGCCAAAACGCGTGGAACATCTCACAAATCAACGAAAAAATCAGTTACTTCTCAATGTGATGTCGAATAACTAAATAGCGCTGGAGTTTCAGAGATGTGACAACAAATGAGCACTTTACATAGACACGCCCCCCCCGCACGTGCGCACACCGAGGAATGTCAGACATCTCTGTGACCTTTAATCGCTATTAAAGATGAGCTCCAATAGTTTTGGATGAATGAACCGCCAGCTTTATGTCTCGATAGGGTTCATTCATTAATTCAGCTGTTAAAAGACAGAGTAGAAATAACTTCATAACGTGGATGTTTGTGAAAGCCATAATGGTTAAAGTTAACAAAGGCAACAAATGTAAGCACCTTCATAAAACTCATAATAAAAACTGATGAACTTTGAAGTAGCAAAAAAAACAACAAAGTAAATACAATCATTGGTGTTATTTTTATTTACAACAATGCAATTAATAACAAAACAAACAAACAAATATTTTCCTTTTGATGTTACATTGTTTTTTTTGTTTTTTTGTGTGTATAATATCATTTAAAATGTTATATTTATTTCACTTTATAGACAGTTTTGTAAACCTGACAAAAAGGTGATACAGTGTTTATGTGGATGACTGAGGTAGATTATTGGTGTTATTAAATTATATTTGACACGGAAATGACAGAACTATCTGTCAGAGATCCTGTCAGATTAATTATAGAAACATTTTTAGACATGGTACACTCTAGAAAATGCTGGGTTAAATATAACCCAGTGCTGGGTAAAATAGGGACAAACCCAGCAATTGTGCTGTTTTGACCCAGCGGTTGGGTTAAATGTTTAACATGTTTAAATGTTTAACCCAACCTTCTGGGTAGTAACCCAACCGCTGGGTCAAAACAACCCAATTGCTGGGTTTGTCACTATTTTACCCAGCACTGGGTTGTATTTAACCCAGCATTTTTTAGAGTGTAGTGATTGTGTTTGGATATATCAAGATGCATACATTTAATAGATTAATTTAATTATTATGCATTTTTTTGCTCTTTGAAAATTTGAAATTTATAGTGAGTTAAATTGATAAGAAAATGTAACGCTTTAATCCAAGTTAAACTGCTTTTGGCTTTAGATATTTTTTCATTTTAGAAATTAAATCAGTTGTGAAAGATTCAAAGTTTTCAAACGAATCATTATGACTAAAAATGAACAAACCAAACACAAGTAAACACCCAAAAAAATCCATTACATTTATTGATCCAACAATGAGCAATCAGTTCTTCTGTGACGTCACCGAACGGCTGTCTTTTGTTCATTCTGCTGATTCTCGCTCTGCTAGGCAGCAACACTGATACCGAGCCTGTAGGCTGAATAGCAGGTATGTAGTGGGATCTGGGTGGTATGTACGGTGCGGAGCAGTGGCCTGGCGCCACATGGATATGCACGAAACCTGAGACCCTGAGCAGTGGCTCTGAACTCTGACATCTGGGAATTCTGTGGATGCTGACCTCTGAGGGTCAGAGGTCACCTGGGGGTCCTCCAGTTTCCTTTTTGAGAAGGGGAGAGTGAGCAAGACGGAGAACGAGGGGCGGGTGGGGGAGCGAGGAAACTATAAGAGAGGTTATTGACTAGTCTGAAGAGAGGAAAGAGGAAGGTTGATGAGCCCACATCTGACAATAATGGTGGATTTCTTATTATTTACATTTCCATTCAAGAAAGCATTTCCGGCACCTTGGTGAAAAGAGAGATTGAGTGTCCTGTGAGACACACATTGGGAGCGAGCATTGAGGTGATTGAACAGTCATGATGTTTTCAATCACAGTGTGTTTGTTCATTGTTTGACAGCAACAAACATGAGGCAGATGGCAAAGATTGTCATAATATTAAAAATATATATATTTTGAATGTAAACATCTTTTAAAACTATCACGTGCTCTGGCTGAAATATAATATATATATATATAAACGACAAAATTAAAATGGCAAGGGCTTACAATAATGTTCCATTTGTTCAACATTATAGTTCACCACATAAGAGTTAACATGAACTAATCATGAAATATACTTTTATTCATTTTTATTAAACGCTTTTATTAATATTAGTTTTTTGTAATACATCAGTAATATTAAAAGTTGTATCTGTTAATATTAATGAACCTGTGCTAACATCAACTAACAATTAATAATTGTATTTTTTATTAACTATTATATATGTATGTATGTATATATATATATATATATATATATATATATATATATAGTGACAAATGTAGTGCTCAATGTTAATGTTAGTTCATTTATTACCTAAAGTACCTAATGGGACCTTATTGTAAAATGTTATAAAAAATCTGATAATAGCATTTTTTCTTTTTGACAAAACAATCTTTTACTTTTTTTCTACTTTTCGATGCTGCTTAGAAATCATGCAGTCCATAAATGTTAAAAAATAAGAACAAAACCAATTCATGCTTTTAAATTTTTAATAAATTCAGGGAAAATACCCTTTTCCATACAACTACAAAAACAAGTAAACATCCCTCAAGACTTTTTAATGCTGAATTTGATTTAGATTTATCTATAGCTATAAATACTTATAATATTAAAATTTCAATTTAAAATATTGGATGTCATGATTGCATTTACATACAAAATTGTCAAAGCATTATACGCAAAACAACTAATGACGAAATACAGTACAACAAATACCAATAATAAAATAATATTAACAGCGTTAATGGATGGTCTTTGATTATATACACTGATCAGGCAGTATTTTTAAATATACTGAAAATGTAAAAAAAAAAAAAAAAGTAATGATGCATGAGAGTTTACAGAGGTATAGTGAAAGTGCATGACATCCTCCTGCATTATAGTGTCTGTGTTTGCACGTCACTCAACTCTAAAAAGCTCTCCAGTTCCTGCTATAACACTTTACAGTGTACAGAAGGCTCTATGCCACCCACCCAGCAGGAATGTCATGCATGCAATTAGGAGAGATTGTAGCAGGAGCTGGGGGGCTGGGACGGGACGGGACGGGATGGGGGCTGGGGGTGGGGGTACGGCAAGGAGCTGGAGACTGCCTGAAGAGTCAGAGAGAGGGGGTAGAAAGAAAGGAAAAGGTGGAAAGGGCCTTCAGAAAAACAACGAGGTGAAGAGAGGAACACGCCGGCTTCTCACAACCTCACAGTTCCTTCCCCTCACAGTCATCAATACCCATTAGGAACTGGCCACCAGAGAGAGAGAGAGAGAGAGAGAGAGAGAGAGGGAGGGCAGCCACATGCTACATTAACAAACAGAAGGAAATGTATGAATCAAAGAGGAAACAGAAAAAAAAAAAATACCCAAATGAAGTGAATGTTTGAGTCGTTTCACCAAAACAGAAACAACTACTAAACTTACCCCTTCATTATATATATGCAGATATAATGCTTAAAAATAACAAGCAAAGAGGAATGCATTGCAAAAAATGACATAGATAGATAGATGTTCTGATTCAATTAAAAGTATTAAATACTTCGATTAAATTAAACATTAAATTAAATAATTGTTTTCAATTAAATACGTGCTTTCAATAACAATTGATTTTTAGTGAGTTAGATACATCCCCCTAGTTTAATATTTTTTTTAATTATTTTTACAAATATGCTTTAAAAATTAAGAACTGGTGTCAGATGTTTTTGCACAAACTCACATGCATTTTGCACATTAAAATGAGATTCAGCAGAAACCTAATTATTTTTTTCATTATTATAATGATTGAATCGTTACATAAAAACACAATGATCTGTACAAACATCAGGCCCTTGAGCTATTTGTTTTGAACTGTTATTTACTTCTACAGATTCTGATTGTGAGATTTATTCTAATCACACTTATTTATATTTCATGTAATCACTATAAATTACACAGACTATATCCTCTAAAATACAACAAGTGTTTGATTTATTTGTGATGATTTCAAGATTTGTTCTAAAACATCTGTGTGGTTAATGTTGTTTTCTTTATCATTAACAGCTAAACTGTTGTTCACATGAAACACAAACATACATACATCCAGAAAGATTCCAAAAGTCCAAAAGTGGATTCATTATTTTATTGCAAACATTTGATTTGATGTCAAATATTTAGTTCTAGCAAAATCCTACAGCTTTAAAAATGTTTGTTTGAACACACAAATTTAAAGTGTAGAAAAACACACTGCTGCAAATAAATGTAAAAAGAGAAATGCACCATGAGATTTTATGTTTATGTCACAAATGTTTGTGTAAACACCTGTACATGTAATTAGTTTTGAGCTTAAATGAGAGAAGTGCAGTAATTGTGCTTATATTTAAAATCATTTGCCAAAATCTGTCTGTATAAAAATATCTTGGAACGATGTATTTGTACAGACATTTAGATAATAAAACATTAATAACAAAGCCGTGTGAAAGAACGGCAAATTATGCGCAAATTAGGCTACCTTTTATCAAACACGCACGAGAGTTCACTCCATTTGCTGGGATGTGGGCGTGACCAACAGGGTTTGGGAAGCGTCACATGGTCACTAAAGAGGCGGAGATTTTCTATGCTTTCCCCCTCTTCCTCTAACCGATATAACATGGGTCGGATGAATAAGAAGATATTATTCATCTTGTAGAAATTTACACAGAACGAACAGAAATGTTAAAGTTTTCTTAATTGCACGTGTTTTTTAAATATCAAAGCTAAATTTTCATAGCATAATAAATCAAATGCTTTAGTGATTTGTATAATAAAATACTTATCAACTTCAGCTTTTTTTTGAAAGACACAATTTCTAAAAAAAAATAAAAATTATACGTTTTTCTTTACATTTTTTATTCTTGTTCATTTAAACGTGCATACATATTTATAAATTCAAATGCGTAAAAATAGTCGGGCTAGTCGTGGAAACTCCTGCTTGTGCGCATGTGTGTGTGTTTTGAACGTTTGAGCGCGTGGCATTCCTTATTCCGCCTTATGTCCATCACATGGACACAAAGTGCAGCACGTGCATCACGAACAAAACAGGAACACGGGCTATATATTAACCGTTGCATGCGAGCACGTAGAAGAAGGTTAATGGTTCGTTGACAGTTGTGAAGTGCATGCTATTTTGCTAATGGGTTTAAGGCCGAGGGGTTGATGTTTTGTGATTTATGTTCCCAGCAAACACACAACGTTCCTTTAACGTTAAGGGTGAAGTTAGTTTCAGAACCAGTTCCTCACATTCCAAGAACATTCTTTTTAGAATTTATTTTGAAATATTTACTTTTAATAAGGTGTATCATACTTCTCAAGGCCTGCATGTTCTGCTTCTTATTTGCTCTCTATACCTACTCCAAACAAACACATAGTGCACTGAGAAGGTATAGCTAGGATATAGGTCCTTTCGTGTGTGTGTGTGTGTGTGTGTATTATAGAAGGGGAGAGAGAGAGGAGGGTGTCCCTCTTGCTATGTCCGCTGCATAATGAATTCAGGCTCTGCTTTGGATCAAACGCTCTCTGCCGATTAGCTACACAATCAGGTCCCCGCAGTAAACGGGGGAGAGTAAGACAGAGAGAGGTGGTTCTTTTCCACCGGACAATGCCATTATTTAAGCTCCATTGGTCAGGAATGCCGGATTTTACAGGCCGCTGCCCTCCTCTAGGCGTCAACCAAAGGGCCTCCACTGAGGGGCCCCCCCTTCCTCTCTCTCCTCGGGTCACCATATCTATCCCGGAGACCTATAGCTTTCTCAGTACATTCCACAGTTGCTTCTCTAAGCTGGCGTCTCTGAGAGGCTATAAAAATCAGCATGGCCGTCAAATTCTTACAAAGCATTAGGCTCACTATAGAGAAAATTAGAATCTGATATTTCTTTTCAAACTATGTCTATTGGGCTAACAGAAATTAGATCAAATATATAATAATGAAATATTTAATTTGACTGAAAAAAAAATGCACACTGAAAAAAAGGCAACATCTAAATTTACTTAAAGTCACAAATGTTATTTAACTTGACTGATCCCACCTATATACATCAATTTATATCAACAACATTTTTTATAAGTTAAAAATAACTCTTGGTAACAATTGCACAATTGCATGTACAAAATATGAATCATTTGTCATTAAACAAAAGGTTCATTATGGGTTTAGGCAATGCAAGTGCAAATAAACATGCAACTTTTTTCTGCATTGAAGTGGAAAAGCGTACCCAGTCAAAGAATCCTCAACGAATGCCAGTGGAATGGCTATCATAATTTGTAGAACAATTAAGATTCTCTGAGTCACATAAGATTCTTCTGGATAAATGACGAAAAGATAAAAAGAATGTTTTAAAAAATTTCAGTTTAGGCAGTAGGATCTTATTTTATTCTTACGGGATTCTCATTATGATAGTTCTATTATGATAGTTCTAGTGATAGAATTGGTTCTAAATGATGATTAAATTCCATTAGAATTATTTGAGGTATTTTTAGGTATTTTTTTTAAAGTATACAGTCAACAATAAACTAGAAATTGACCTTTATTATTTTTGTTCCTGTGGCATGGAATTTATTAACAGTTTTCATGTAACCTGCTACTTTAAAACTACAATTCATGTAATCTTTCAATCTAGCATAAGAAGAAATTTGTGAATGGAGTGCAGAATTGATGTGTTCATTGTTAAACTAAAACTATACGGTGACGTTTCACTCCAAGTAGCCTATCGCGGGAGTCACAAGACAGTTAAAGGCCTTTGACTTCAACCAATGGTGCTTCAAGCGGCAAAGACTAGCGCAGAAACGGGCCAATCGCGAAGACGCATGCAAATGAGGAATTTGCTTCAGCAAGAGCTGAATGTCAACTAGTCAAAGATGGAGTCTTGAGCAAAGAGGGCCATTGGCTTGCCATGGATAAATTACGGTTTTGAGTTTTTAGACTCTGAGGGGAAAGAATGCGCGAGCATGATGAGATGGCACTATGTTACGCAGGATGAACGCGAAGATATTTGAAGAAATTCGCGCTTCTTGCCTTGCAACCCTTCGGTCCAACTTTTTCTCTTTTGGTCGGTGTCTTCTGCTTTCAAGGATTGTCCCTCCCTTGGCCAGGTACCATTCATGAAATTTAGGGGGTCCTCTTTCTGTTTGTGAGTAGCATCCGGGTGATTTGGTGGAAATGGCGGGAGCTCAGGGGCAAAAACGACGACGTTGAGTCGGCTTGGGTGGGGAGAACGACGAATGGTGTGCCATAGAAGCCCCCGAACATGGCTGTAGTTAGAAATGTGAAGCGCGCGCTGGTGAGGATATCAAGAGGGCTTCGCGTTTGAGAAGTCTTGTCTGTCAGGCTGTCATTCAGTCAGAGAGAACACTCTCCTTTCTTTCTCTTCTATTGTCATCAGTGTTGATCTGTTGCAGCCACCTGGTTGGTTATTTAGTCCGAGGAGGAATCCATGTAAAGCATCGAACTTCTCCATATTCTCAAGAAGCCAATGATTAACTTGCAAAAGGGTGTTGGAAGCCTAGTCCGTATTTTCCACACAGTCTAAATCAGTAACTGTAAAATCATAGACGTGGGAAATAAAAGATTTTATGAGCTCAAGTGAAGCAGAGAGAATCAATTCTTTTCTTTTCTTGTTTTAATATCGCAGCTCCAGGTTTAAAGTCTATATAAACGAAACAAAAATGTGCCGTTTCTAATGGCAATACTCTTGTTATTTTGTTGCAAGTGCCGTGTTTGTGGATCAATTCCTGAATGCATTGAAATCGGGGCTTTTTGTGTGCGTTTGCGGTGCCATTCTTATTGCGGGGGGAAAACAAAATTGTAGCAATTTCTATGAATCGTTTAATGTCTGTAATTAATGCGTAAAACTGTACTGGTGGATTGCACGAGGTTGTGCATAAATGTGTGTTTTTTTTACTCCTCATTAAAGTATGATTTGTACAGTTCGGTTTAATATTTACATCTCAGTCAAATATAAAGGTTTATTTTAGGAAAAATGAAAACCTTCCGTGTTTTCCCCCCCCTCACCAAGTGTCCAAACGCATTGTTAATGTATGCATTGAAAATAACAACCTTAAGGAGCCTCCGCCCCCTCACCTTGTACCCTAACTAGGGGGTTTCAAATTGCCACTTTGGCAAGGGGGACAAGAATAATACGTATTAAACGAAGGTTTCTCATATAGCTTACTGTATCGCGGAATGTGCTCTTTGCCTTATTTTTTCCTCTTCCTTCGTATCGCACTCAAAGCAGTGTGTTCATCGCTATTTGCTGCTGAAATTGTATGAAAAACATACTGCTAAATATAAATGTTCATTTGGAGATTTTGCCACGTCTTGCTTGGTTTTAATTACTTGTGTGTTTTCTCCCTCAGCTTAAGCTTTAATAACAGATAGTATACCCCAATTGGAAGGTTTGGAGATTTTTAATTTGTTATAATTATTTATGCCCTCCAGTATCTTCATTTTTCTTAGAGGTACACGTATAGGAATAAATTGCTTTACAAAGCTTTAAGTTGATTATGATAATCACCATTATGACCAGTAGGCTATATGGTCTAAAATTTACATTAAAATTCCAGTCATTTCGTGGATTCACTCTGTGTGGAGCACGTGTCATTTTGATAAATCAGTTCAAAATATAAAACATTATTACACAGCCTGTGTTCAATTTCTTTACTGTTGTTGTCCAGGGCCCTTTTTCTGTTGTACTACTGTGCAGTCAGATGAGCAGTGCAATATTAAAAGGGCATTGGCTGACAAAAAATTAAAAAGAGGAAAGCGAGACAGAAAAAGTAACCTTCATCCCTATAGCCAAGTTTTCAAGTTCTCGCACCCTCATTTCACTATATTACATGTATGTATCCATCTAAATTTCATGATTGATATAACAGGTGTAATGAATTGATTCTATAAAAACGTATTATGACGCCAAAATGGCGTTGCTACTCAAATACAGAATTATAAGGCAACATATGCTGATGCTCCAGTAAAATAAAATTAAGCATAATACGTTTAAGTTGCCCATTAAAGCAAACGTGTGGTTAGCGAATATTTATTTACTGACATAAAGCATACCTATTTACTCTTATATAGGCTGTTCCTCTTTAATTAGCCTAAATTCACTTGCCTAACTTCAATTATGACGGATGATTTCCCTTCGCTGGATTTAAGGCCTGCTCAAAGGTGGCCCATGCATTTCGGCTGTGCTAAGGTCTGTTGCTTTGACGATGTTGCACTACTGAACCATCTACTCAAGCAGTGCAATAGTATTGTCATTGCATTCGGCTTTCGCCTACTCACCCACAAGAACCTTTAAACATTGCTGTGGCGAGCGGTAGCCTATATGGTTAAGGGCGTTCAAGTAGTACTATTTCAAATGGCGAAAAGGGGGGTTCACGCAAGTCTAGACCACCTAGATGTATGGGCCCAGACGTGTGCACGATGTTGGATTCATTCCATGCACAACAGCATTGTTGTAGAGCATGCACCAGGCGTGTGAACTGCAGTATTTGACCTAAGGTATATCTGTGACACCAGGTTTTTCCACTTATTTGAAAATGCCTACAGACCACGCCTCCTTCGAAAGAACATTTTGTACGACTGAGGTCGTCTTCGTTTGCATTGAAAACCACGTGCTCGATTAAATAACACTCCAACAATGCTTTGAAGTGAGTTTCTCAACCTTTTGCATATTTCGGGAACTTCTGTGTGAGGCCTGCTGGCAGAGAGGTGCAGAAAAGCAGTGGATAATAACGAGCGGACATAAATAATCATCTAAACGCCATTTTATGTTTTTTTTGTCCATTCGTAAATGTAACTAGCGCACAAAATGTTCACAGAACAGCCAATATTATCAATAATAATATCATCTTATAAAGTGTTATGAACGTCCTTTTGCTGTTTATAAATATACACCCTCCTTATGTGTTTGTAGTCAACAGCAACGTGTTGAATTTTCCTTATTTTCTGGTGTATTTATATTGTTTATATTTATAGGTGTATTTATATTGCTAATGTAAATAATTGTATTCTGCATTTTATTCTTTATGATTTAATTATATAATTAAAATGTTCTTGCAGGTAAAGTTTGTGTTTGTTGTTTAATCGTTTTCCTCCATCTTTCTGAAATTGGAAATTTAAGCTATTTATTGTAAATTTAGTGCTAAAGCAATTTTTTTTTTCTTACGCTTGAATATATAGCCTATTAATCACTATTGTGGGAATTAAACTGTTTGATGCAAAGTACCACCAGTGCTTCCATCTCCCTGTAACTCCCTACTAAACAGAGCTGGTAGGTGTGTGTAACCATATATATATATATATAATATATTTATTTATAATGAAGGAGCTCTTCCAGAAGGCAGAAGGAAGGGATGATTCTCTTGTTTGAGCCAGATCAGTGGGGGATGGGACTATTTGTAAGGAATGTAGGGGGCAGGTCCCTTTCCAAGAGGGGAGGAAAGGGAGGAAATGTGAGGAGAGGAGGGGAGGTTGCACGTAGTGACATTTTACTCTTGGTCAGTATCTGCAAGGTTATGCAATTTGAACTTTTTGGTTGTCTCATCATCTGGCTAAATGAAGTGTAATCTATTGGTTGATACCAGATCGGTGTGTGTGAATACACTTGCGCAATACACACAGACTTTCTGTATATATAGCCTATGTGATATGCGAGTCAATGGCGTGACGCATAGTTTTAAATCAAATATATTACACGCAATTCATACAAAATACCTCTTATATGATGAACGCATTTTTAACTCTGGAATTATTTCAATATTATCCTTATAATTGTTTTTGTGTGTGACTTAAATATGCTTACATCTAGGGAGTGTAACTTCTGAAATTGTAAAAAAAACTTTAATTTAAAGGCTTAAATTGTTAGAGAGGGGGAAAAAAAGCAATATTGGCATAAGAAGTCAGCCATAATCTTTTATTATTATTGTTTTAATATTTAGGCTACGCGTTCTAACAAACATTCAGGAATCATTTTATCATCATGTGACGAGAAAAACAAAGAAGAACCATTTAAGACCATTATGACTTGACTGTGTCGAGGTTATAGCTAATAATAATGATTATTTATGAAAACGCACGCTTTATTCAAACGAAGTAGGCCCAAAGTCCTATGACAACTTTGTGATATTCGTGCCTTTAAAAAAAAAAGAAAAAAAGATTGTATTTATTATTTATTTATTTTAAATTCACGTGGATTCACAGTAGCCTACAAGGAACGTATTTCAAAACTTTAAATTAAATTAATGCTTACGCCACTAGACATTTTCATGTCTAAAAAAAAAAAGGCATGATAACTTGGAGTTTGGCACATGTGTTTTAAACTAGACCTTTAAAAAGATTTCTCATTTTTATCATCTCGAGCATTTGTTACTGCCCCGTATATATATAGCGTCTCCACTGTAAAAGGTAAGCTTGAGACTCAACGGTCTGACCTGAGGAATTTTGCACTACATACCGCAATGCGCATGCGCAGCGCATTCATGGGGCAATATATAGCATACTGAGGCCTACAGATTCTCTGTTCTCATGATCCTGAACCCAGCTCTGAGCTAGTAGGCTTTGAAGCTTTACATGAGGAGTGGTAAGTCTTCATTCACCTGCAGATTTGGTAGCGCGTTATATATTCTTATGTAGAACCAATATAGATTATAAAATCGCCATACGCCAATTCGTAGTATCGAGCGCGTATTTGCATACTACATTACTCAACAACGCGTACCACTACTGGTCAGTGTGCTTAGCTGATACACTACACCAGTCGTCTTCTATCTTTTAGGGCGTCGTATTCTCGCCCTGTTGTCACGATTCAACATTTTCACTGTAAGTTCACTGCATGAAACCTGATTGGAAAAATGTTTAACGTGTTTTATTACCGAGGGGGACAAGTAAAATCATGCATGTGAGTTCAATGTGAAATTCCCTAAGGAGAAAAAAAAACATCCTGTCGGAGCATGTTGTTAACTCCAAGGCAAAAGCTGGTATGCTTGGAATTGCAGAGCACCAAGACTGCTTTTGGACGCAGATAACCAAAGGGCCTACAATATGCTTTCCACTCAGTGCTTCTCATATTTGAATGCCTGAGTCCAGTCTATTTGCGTGGTTTTGAAAGAATGTGTGTCTTTATTGATAGCATGCATGTATTGTTATTAGAAGATGATTGTTTTTAAGTAGCCCAATTAAAATGCCAGATGTGCTACGAATTATGTTTTTGAAAAAATGTCACATGGTGTATTTATGATTCTAAATGTTCATGATAATTTCTTTACAAATGCAGATTAAATTGTATGATTAAGTATGAAAGCGTTCAAACTCAACCATGTAAAAACCTCAACAGTTTTGCTCTATTAAACTTTAAAAATGTTATGTTAAATGTTTTGTTTAGCAGGAAATCAACTAAACTGAATTCTGCTTGAAATTAAATTTGAAATGAACAGCATTTTGCCATTCACTTTGGTTTGTTTGTAGGCTGTTCCTTGCTGTGAAGGGTCAGATGTCACAAAGAGGTTTGCGTATCATGTGTTGTAGAGCAGGAACCATTTTCAGTCTCACCATCTAGGAATTTAAACCCATAGTTATTGTGTTTTGCACAGCCATGTTATCTTTTCCCTAAAGTGCTGTGTGATTATCATGATAAATGCATCTTGCAGGCGAGACCCTATCAATATTGCCTCTGCTTTTTTCACTGTTTATGGAGTAGTGCAATATTGCTTATAGGGTCTTGACTTTAAGGGTAATCTGCAATTTCAGGAACATTCAGGGATTTGATTGTCCTTTGTCATTTTTATTAAAATGTGCAATGTTGTTATGCCAAGGCTTGACAAGATCTCAATCTGTGAATCTTTTTGTGGAGAAAGAATGGGGTTGCTGCTTTAAACAATTTCATTTGAAATGCAATAATTAACACCTGTTTTACATTAAAAAACAAAATGGCCCACGAATATTTTGATGTGGTTGTAGATGGCTTGCTTTTAGCAGTGCAAACACAGCTATTACATTTAAACCTTTCCTTATATGAATTATATCATTAAGTCAGAGAACAAGCTGTCCTTTGCACAGTCGAAAAGTGACTAGTTTTAAACAATAGTAATAGACCCAGGCTAGTTTATTCAGCAATTTATTCAGAAACTCTTTAGTTGTCCACTGTAAAGCAGCGTTTCTGTCAAGTCCATGTATTTGGAAGGAAATATTTCTGTTTTTGATAATGCACATTTTTCCTCAACATGCTCTCACATCGTCTTCCTCAACATCGTTTCAACTTCTCAGGTCATTAGAGAAATAAATTACTACAGCACTGTCATATTTCAATAGACTTAAAATTTGAGCTCTGAAACAACAATTTTAACTTCCTTGGTTTCTCTGTTGGCCATATCTAATATTGGTATTTAAAAACACAACTGTTTTTTTTACCTGAATTAGTTTTTGCAAATTGTGATTTTTGAACTGCACATGTAAGTGAAAAATACTATTGACAGCTGAACATTTTAACCGAAGATCCTATATACAATATATAATATTTCAGGTCGTGCAGTTCAACATAAAATCAATGTAAAGCAAGTTCAATTCAACATTTCATAAAGCATTGTTTGTGTGAAAATCTAGCTCTCTCTAAATGTGCTTTCAAATAGTTATAATTTTGTTCATATCATCATAATCTCATAATCAATAGGTTAACCTTGAGTGAGTCTGTGTATGCAGTAATATGGAAGCTGTGTAGAGGATCATGAAAGGCATAAGAAAGCATTTCTTGTGATGGTCAGGGATTGACGGGTGTATTTCTAAAGGCTGTTGAATGAGTGTTTTATTTTTTTAGACCACCTGAAATGGCTGGAAAGCATTTGGCTATTTAGAAATGACAAAAATGTAGTGTAATATGAACAACATACTGTTTGTGTGAGCATGTTCTTGGTCCCATTGCTTGTCTGTTGCCTGACACTCTTTCCCTGTTGCACTACTGTGGGAGCTGCAGCTAGCAGTGCAATAATGAAAGGGCATCAGTCCACTGGACCAGACCACCAAACACACACCTATCCCTTATTTACCACAAATGACATGCTTCTCCTGCATGCTTCAACCCAGATGAGCCGCAAAGCACTAATCTGTCCATATACCTTCCGTAAGTGGTGGTTGGTATTTACATTCATTTATTTAGCAGATGTCTTTATCGACTTTTAAGTAACTTTAAATACAAATGAGGAATAAAATTGATTTTTGCTTTGGCAAATCATTAATTTGCTCAGTACATAATCAGTCTTCAATAAAAGCAAAATGCATGAAATAAGTAAATAGTTCGTTTTTTTCTTATTTAAATGCTGTTAATTGCAGAAAAAATGTATTTTGCCTGCTTGTGAAATTAAATGTCGTTTTATTCTTTTTTTGTTTAAAGTGTATGGCAGCAGTAAAATGTCATTGTATTTTCAGATAGGATGCTGTCCATAAATTGTACTTGCATTAAACATTTTACTTTTGTAGTTTATTGTAAGAGTTTTATGAGATTTATAGAAGTGTCATGCAGTAGCTTTGGTTGCTCGATTATGTTTGATTAGGTTTATAGGTTTGTTCTGATTTTGCATCTCCAAATGCTTGCTATATATTAAATGACTGGAATAAAGGTCCTTTCAGGCCGATAACGATAACCAATAACGTTCTGTTTACTGTATCAGGCACCACTATCTCTATTAAAAGCATGCACTCTTTAAAATCACATGGATTCTGATTGGCTGTCAATGTTTTATGCTTCATCAGCTGGAAAAAATGTTGTGAAATGATATATAATTCCTCTGTGCCATTATCGTAGTTGTGGTATGGACTTTGCTATTCTTTAACACTTGCAACTATTTTAAAACGAAATATCGTTATCGTTATAGTTATCGCCCTTGGTGTGAATGGTCCTTAAACACTTCATTTTTGAAATGAATTTGCATTAATTTACTGCTAATATGACCAATTATCCCACATGAAAAGTGTGATAATATAGTATAGTGTTTTTGAACCATACTATAGTAAAGTGTATTTATACTGTATAGTATTTACAACACTTTGTTAATGAATACTACAGCATACTGTATAGTGAACTGATAAACTGTAATAAATACTGTAGTATACTTTAGTTTATACTACGGTAAACTGTTGTTTATTGTAGTATAATATACCCTATAGTTGTAGAAAACTTAGGGCAGTATTGGGTGAAGTAATTAGTTTTTATTACTATAGTTGTTATATTACCACAGCAACTATAGAATTACCACAACAAATGAATTCAAGTACTTTACTATAGAATGGTTAAAAAACACTAGTATTTTTTCATATGGGATATGTCTTTTGTGCTTTCTGTGTTTCTTAAATTACCATGGGTACAATTTTGTATTCAAGGTGATTTCTGAAGGCATATTTCAGATCCAGTCGTTCTGTTCACAGAAGTGCTTCACAATATTTCAGACACTTGAATTTCCTGGTCACTCTCATGATCGCATTTATGCTGTAACCTTAATGCTTGTCTTCTCTGGAGTACGATGCTTTTTCATAGCTCTTCACTTGAACCTGTGAGGACATGTGTTTTCATGGCTACCCCATCCGTGTGGATTCTCAGTTCATAATGGGTGACTGCTAGCTGACTACACAAACCCTGTGTGTTATATTATGTCGCCATCTTCTGGGAAGACAAAAAACTAAGTGGGTTGCCTTCAGCCCGCTGCCTCTTGCTGGACGTGTGTGTGTGTGTGTGTGTGTGTGTGTGTTTTGCCTATCAAAGGGGAAAAAAAATGTTCGTACATGTCTGTGAAACTTATAAAATTAGCATTAATTCAAATAACATCGTTAAATATGTTTGACAACTCTTAATTTTATTTTGATTCATAATTCAGGAACAAACATTATTAAATTAGATCATGCTTAAGATATTATTAGCTCGTGTAAATAAGCAGTATGAAAATGTAGGCCTATTTATCATTTAATAAAAGTTCATATATTTAATCTAGAAGTTTAATTGTCTGCTAATTACTATACTATGTTGAGCATCATCATGTAGCAATGATCCATAATGTTATTATAAGTCTTACCAGATGTTTGATATGCTTTTTCATTCATTGGTCTCTTCAGATATTTACTGGTTTCTGCTTAAACGGGTAAAGTGGGACATTGTTATTCATCTAATCGGTTTAATCATCATTATGTGGATTTTGCCATCACTCAAATCAGCATCATCCTAAAATAGAAGGAAGATATAAAAGAGATCCTTTTGGTTTTGATATCATTCAGGGAGGCGAGTCATATTACAGATCTATAACAGTATCATATTTGAACAGCAGTGGTGAGAAACACTATGGGAAGTCAAATTACAAAACCTACTGAGGCAAAACATGATTTAAACCCTTTAACTGTCACTCACATTTTTGAACATAGACGTGAAAGTGCACTATCCAAACTTACATTTTTATAATTCATGAACGAAAACATTTTGTAACATGATTTTGATGTACCATTTTCATGGTAATGCAACGTTTGATTTTAAAATGGTTTTCAAAGGATGAATTTTGAGATTTAAAGTTTTCAATTGATATATAATTCCTGATGATTTCTAAAGTGTGATGGAGAAAAAGGCAACAAAGAAGACTTTTTGTGACAAAGGTCAGAACTCCTGTTATGATGTAGATTTTTGAGGTGCACTCTTGTCGTAAATTAATCTATTACTTTTCCTACATAATTTAACAAAAAAACGTGGTAAAATATCTATTTAGGAGTCTTAGACCTTTTCCAACGATATATAGTTTGTCATGATTACACTGTAAAAATTAACAGCATTTTACTGTAAAATTACATGAAATGTCTGGTTAGATATTTTTGAGTTTTTCCCTGTATATAGTACGGGAACTTACTGTTAACCTATTAACAGTTTTTTTCCCGTAGCGTTTTTACAAAGTTTTACAGTTAAAATTACAGTTATTTTTTACAGTGTAGATTAGGATGTAATTGTAATATAGTGAAAAATAAGTGTAATTTTAACTGTAAAATTTTGTAAAAACGCTACGGAAAAAAACTGTCAATAGATTAACAGTAAGTTCCCCTACTATATACAGGGAAAAACTGTTAAATATCTAACCAGACATTTCATGTAATTTTACAGTAAAATGCTGTTCATTTGACAGTTTTTAGAAGTAACAATAACAAATCAATGTATAATTTACAGTCAAAAACTGTAAACTGATATTCCCTGCATGACACTCCACATTTGAAAGTATTTTGTTTAAATAATCATGTTTTTTTAAATAGTTTTTGTTATTAGTTATGTATATTTGGGCTTTATGTTACATCTTCTGTTGTTTAATGAAAGTTTAATGCATTATTTAAGTATCATGTGTGTTACCATGATGGTGTTGTGTGTTTGCATGAAAGACGCTGTGCACCTTCTATATATTAGTAGATACTTCTGCTTGTGGCGAAGCTACTTGTGATGAGCTTTGATTCTTCATGTGGCTTTCTCTTTTACCACCTGCATTATTATGGTGGTTGTCAGTATGTTAAAGGTACAAAACAGATTTTAATAGCAGTGTGCATTGTTGAATTTACTGGTTTACATTCATATTTTCTTGTTTGTAAATTACAGTTTTGTACTGTAAAATTGACAGTTTTGGGCCGTAAATGTGTTTACAGTTTTTCTGTATTTTTTTTTTTACAAAATTATTCTGTCAACCACAGCTGACAAAATTATTTTGTAAAAACGACAGAATTTTTACAGTGTAGGCATCCCACAGAGGGGACGGGTGCCAGTTTAGAGGTTAAATATCCAAGTTTACAAACAGTGAAATATAGTGAGAATGATAGAATCACGGTATCAGTAAGGAAGTTCAAACAGTGCAATTTGAAAATGTACATCTAATAACTTATTTAGTAAAATCAGTGATCTACGTGTTCGGGGAAGCATTTTAAGTTATTTATAATATTTCTTCCTTTTTGCATGTTGCTGTTTACATTTTTGCATGTTGCTGTGTCATATCTACGAGGCTAAACCATTTGGAACAACTTATTAGAAAGTATCCCACTTTAACTGTTTTCATTCAGTGAATACTACAGTAAAACTATAATAAATTAACATGACATCTGATTTAAACTGCGTGAGAAGAATCTTTAATTTTCTTTCAATTTAATGACAGGTTTATTGTAATAATATTTTGGCGGAAACTGTGCTTTACCATGGTGAATTATTGTAAAGATTTGATTAAAACCAACCTGGTCAGGGTTAAAAAAAAAGTCTTAAAACATATTTATATAAACTGTAAATATATAAACAATAAAGCATTAGCTAGTTAGTAAGCTGTTTGTTTGTTTTATTAACAAACTGTAAGAATTAACTGTACGTTTAACAAAATACATTCTTAAAAACAGCAGTTTTCATTTGGTAGTATCGATGTTCAGCGTTTCATTATTCCAATATGTAATGGTTAGTGATTTGTCCTCACGGTGTATTATTACACATATTGTTTCACAGTGCTATTTCTTTCTTTTCAATGTTCATGCAGTATGTGCCAAACAGTAGCTAAATGCGGCCCCCATTTGGATGCTGTGTCATCTTTCATTTCCCAGAAAAGCGAGATGAGCAGAAATAATCACTGTGATAAGGTGATCGCATTTGTAATTTTAGAGTAATCTTTAATAAAGTCTAGATAGTGTGGAGTATTTATTGACTTGGATTCAGAAATTGGGCATCACAACAATGTATCTGCTTGTTCATAATTGTTTAATTATATGGTTCTTTAAAACATATTAGTTGTTCTAACTCAAATAAAAAATACCTAGAGTATGTTTTCAAAAAACTTTATTTATGGTTTCACCAAATTATGTACATATTGGGTCATATACAGTATGAGGTGGAAAACAACTATTGGGAATTACAGTAACAGACAACTTAAACCGAAACAGTCATTTCATACCCCCCCCCCCCGAATTCAGAAAGATAACACTTTTATAGTACAATGCCATTTGTTCCAGTAGTAATCCAATCTAAATATAAATAATACAAAATACTCAGTTTTGAAGCATAAAATCCTGGTTTGTAATGTCATTTTATTCCCTTATGTACAAACAAACACATTCCAATCATAAGAAATCTTGTAAAACAACCCTTTTTGTCTGTGATGTTCATTTTGTGGGTGACTTGTCTCAAAAATTGTTTGACCAATAAATGTAAAACTTTATAGAAACTGAAGGTTTATATATATATAGAGAGAGAGGGTTTCACAGCATGTGTGAGTGGAGTTCTCAGCATCTTCAGAGCTCATCGTGGCGCACTGGATCACTGCTGGGCTGAATAAAAACCCCCTCCATCACCTTCCAGTAGTTATGCTGATTGGATGAAGGCATTCCATGGACCTCACGCTGGCCTCTGATTGGTTGACCGTACTGCTCTCCGGTTACACTGAGGAAAACCTCAGTGGCGTCATGTTTGAATCGCACCACGTCATCACGTTCCCAGTACGTTGCACTGCACTGCACGCTCCATACGTCTAAATAATCTCCTTCTCCGTTTTCGCCAAACGCACTCACTTCCTACAAACATAAAACAAATCAGCACGATGATATAATTCAAATCCAGCCAGTTACAGTCACCTGAACATGTAGGTTAAGATAGAAGAGTGTTGTGCGGATCTACTTGGTGGTTAGACAGTGGGGAGCTAAAGTGATGTGAGTGGAGGTTGCGTCCAGTCTTCATGTGTGTAATTCGGATGGCCTGTCCGCATCGAATAGGCTCCCCGCGCTGACAAACTTTGTCTGGTTTCCCACGGATACGCCAGTAGCTGTTGGCATCATCGGCCAAATCCACGCCTGTTACTGATTGCTGGCCACTTCCTGCAGGGTATCGTATAAACAGTGTTTAATTTGAGCATATATGTAGATCAGGGCTGCCCAAACTCGGTTCTGGAGGGCCGGTGTCCCGAAGAGTTTAGCTCTAACTAGGGCTGGACAATAATTCAATATCAATATGTAACGCGATATAAATTTTTTTAATAACGGTGATATGATTTTTAAACACATTTCCGATATTTCGATATACATTACCAGTGTTTCCCATACATTGATTTATTTGTGGCGTTTGACTTCGTTGAATAAACATGAGCACTGCACGTTTCAAAATCAAAACGCGTCGCGGGTGTTTTATATGAATGTATCTCTGAAGGGAACCGACTGTCTTCAGAATAGTTTAGATGGCATTTTTATCTGATAAAGTAGCGTTCATGAGCGGAGCTGATTTGTTTACAGCCATTACTGGAGAAACCGTTTGTTCTGCCGCTCTCACAGCGCCTCCTGCTGGCAGACAAGCAGTTTGCATTTTCAATAATAAACCCATTTCCAGCAACATGCTTTTGGTGTTGCTCTACTCTTTTGTTTTCTGAAGCAACTCGGAGCATGTTTCATACTCGTTATATGCAAATACAGGGAACCTTTTCATTTGATTCTGATTGGCTCTAACAAGTCTGTGTCAAGGGATATCCCGCCTTTGCAGTGTGTGCCCTTTCTACTTCAAAAACTGCATGTCACCGCTTTTAGCCAAGAGATATTCGCAGTAGACATGCTCCATCTGAAAGCACGTGCTGGAGATTTACTACTAATCACCAGAAGCGACTTTACTGACGAGATGCGCATGAAAATCGCATTAAATTTTTTGCACAGCCTTTTGACTGGTATGTTAGCCTACAGTTTGAAGTAAAAAATATTAATAAGGAGAGTCTGAGATTTATTTGACAGTGATTTCACATTTCTTGTTTGTATGAAGGCTAAATACCAATAAAAGGTGGACATCTGTTGTGGTCGTTCTTGGCCGTTTTTATGAGGCTTTTTAAATAGTGTTCATATCAATATCGGAATTATATCGTATCGACCGAAATTAAGAAATATATTGTGATATAAATTTTGGCCATATCG
>NW_015505448.1:453413-460158 GCF_001515645.1 Sinocyclocheilus grahami | reverse complement strand
ATTTTTAATTTGAAGCTACATGGACCATTCTGTACATGTGGCGTTGTTTTATTCACATCCGGTAGAGGGCGCTGCAACTCCGGAAAAGGAAATTGCAGTTTTATGTCTTCAGTCATTCTCTCCGCACACTGTTGGGATACATTGTAAAAAGGACTAATGGCAAAAACCTCGCTATAAAATGGGTAAGCGATTACTACATTACTACTGCTGACTAGGAGTATATCACAAAACTAATTATTAGTCCCTCTGAAATAATAAGACATTTGTGGGTCGTGGAATGACACGTTGATTCAAGGAACGTTTCCTGTTGACTGGCTCTCATTATATAGCCTATGACTCGCGCGACTGACACTTCTCTGTCTTCTTCATATTGAAAAATTCTCTCTTTTTTTAGAGATTGGTTAATCGGTTTTATAGATATTTTTAAAGGATATTTACGTTTCATTGGTTGTCAGTATAATTGGATCTACCCAAATGGCACCGTTTGTTGAAAATAAGACAAAACAACAGGTAAAGTATCTTCTTTAATACATTTGTTGTATAATTACTTAACATTTTAATAATATAAATGAATTACAGCAATTAATTTTCAAGTTAGAAACGTAGTTTAACCATTAGACGTAGAAATAAATAAGTAAATAAATAAATAAGTGACCTTTTGGCGCAGGCAAAACTGGTTTAATAAATAGCAACAATTTTTAGCATAAATAGAATGTTGTGTTAGTAAATATATGTTAATAAGATAATATTTTTTTACATTTAGTAATAAATGCCAGCGTTTTATTAATACTACATTAATACAATCTAATAACATTTATAAAATGTAGATCCTTTAGTTATTATTAAGTCTAAATAGAATGAATTAAAATTCTGTTTAGCATAAAAATAAACAGTATTAATGAATCAGCAATTCATTTTCAAGTAGGAAATGAATAGCTTCACAATTAGACATACAGCCTAAAACAAAGATGAAAAAAGTGGCTTTTTAAGGTAAATCTTTATATAATGCCATAATTAGCAACAATTGTTATTATATCAATAATTATTATTATTTATAAAATATTTTGTTTTATATTCTGTAGTGCGGTCTAAAGATCCTTTAGTTATTATTGTCAAAAAACAGAAATAAAAAAATGAATGAATTTCTGCTTAATGTAAAAAATAATCAGCATTAATCCTAAAGAAAGCTATGGGTCGATCTCTAATCTAGTATTTTTATCTTTCATCAGCAAGGCGAGGAGAAGATGCCTCAACCCAAGGTGAAGCTGGTGGTGACGGGAGATGATTTTGGGTACTGCGAGAGAAGAAATCAAGGGATTGTGGACTGCTTCAAAACTGGTGGGATCTCCAATGTCTCCCTTCTGGTCAATGCAGTCTCAGCGGAGCACGCGGCAGACCTGGCCAAAAGGTACCAGAGCTGATTTTCTAACTACTTTTAATTTCATTCAGATAAATATACAAATATGATATCAAAGTTTGAGTATCTTACATTTAAACAAAGTGTTACAACACTCTCCCGTATGACATGTAAGCCTTTTAAACCTATTGCCAAAGATAAGACAAGGCCTACTGATATAGATGTATAGAGGTTAGATGTATAGTTATTATAGTTAACTAATACTTAAACTTGAAAAATAACTGAGATGAAATAAAATATATAAAAAACGTAATAATTCTATTACAGCTTATTGCTAAGAAATAAAATGCTATTTTCATTTGGTTTAACATGATTTACTAAAATAACAATCACCAAAAACTATATAGACATACTTGAAAAATAAAAACGAATAAAAAAAAAATACAAAAACACGCAACAAGTTAACTAAAACTCTTAAGTGTAATGTTGCTGTTTGAGCATAAACAATATCTGCAAAGTTACAAAGCTGAAAGTTCAATGCAAACGGAGATATCGTCTTTTAAAATTCTGGCAGTTTAATGCCTACAAAAACGGCTGGTAGGGACAACAACGAGTTACTTCCCGGATTCGTGACATCACAAACCCAGATAAACCCCGCCCTCGGGAAAAGACAGCCTCCAACAATGAACTGTTCCAATTATACACTTATTTTCACATAGCTATGAGAAGCGTTAAACATGGACATGCGTGCAGTTGCCGTACTGTATTAAAGCTTTAATCAGGATAAAACCGTATATTAAAAGCTAACATAAGCAGTAGCATTTACAAATAACAGCATATCTAAAAGTATGAGACAACAACAAACAAAAAACATAGGCCTACCATTAAAAGCCATGCTTGCACAGGTTCTGCACGATCCTCTTCAATAATATCCTCTGCTTCTCAATCAGGCTCAAACTGATGAGCGATATTAATGATGCCGTTGTTTTACAGTACAACCGGAGCACATGCCGCTGAGGTGAGGGGCGGGACGGTTAGACACGCGCTAGAGGTGGTTTAGCCAATCACAACATTATTTCTATTTCTATGCCTATTTCTATTTCTGAGGGAGGGGCTTCATAAAAGAAGGAAATGATCAGCGCGTTTCCTAGAGAAGGGACAGAGAGGTGTGGAATAAAGGTAAATTATGATTTGGATTTTAATTATGTGAATTATGTGAACAATAATGCGTTTTTAAAAAAACGAAGCATTAACACATGTTAGACTGCACCCCATAAACACAATCAAGCCTAGAAAAAACCCAGTCAACCACCCCTTTAAATGAAAAGGGAAAATCTAAAAAGCTGATTCAAAATAGTAATAAAATCTATAATCGTGTCTCAGTGATTCTAAAATAACACTGCTTCTCACACACAGGAATCACATCCCCATTGGACTCCATGCGAATCTATCAGAGGGTCTTCCAGTGTCTCAGGATCTAAAGGGCTCCACGCTCCTCAACAAGGATGGATTCTTCCATGGCAAGATGGGCTTCCGGGAAGCTTTGCAGTGTGGTCAGCTCAAGATGTCAGAGGTACACAGGAACACACACTCATAAAGACCAACAGAAAGTCACATGGGAGTGAATTCAAACCATAAAGCGTGTTTACATCACACTGTATAGCACTGTATTCATGTTATATAGTAGTGCTCAAAGTAGAACATGAAAGGACTTTATTATCTTGCTTATAAGAGGGGTTATGACATTATGTACTCTTTAAACTAAAGTTTAAAGCAGCAGGTAAAATACACACCACTATGTAAATCCAGTAAATTAGAAAGAGAGAAAAACACATGTGATATGCACATATTTTACTAAAATGAAAAGTGTAAAGGTGTTGTATCTTAATTTTTATTACATTTTGTTTGAAGTTCACTATGTTAGTCAAGAGTGTTTTCACTAAAAACAGATGTAATATACCTTTACATAACCATTTCCACCTTTTTCTTCTTTCTTTTACTAGAATTAAGCATTTAAAGGGGTCGTATCATAATTGTTCTCTTTTTCTTGAAGCCCATTAATGTTAGTCGAGTGTTTGCACCAAAAACAGATGTAATATACTTTTACATAACCATTTTCCACCTTCTCTCTAACCCTTTTTTTATTAAACAAGTTGTTTAATAAAGCTTAGTTTCAGTAGATGGTCTTCTTGGACTGTGGAGGAAGCTTTTCATTGTTTTTGTTCAAAATTAACCTCTTTTATTTGCAAAGATCAAGAATAGTACTTTTCATTATATAACCTCTAAAGTTTCAGACTTCAGAACTAAGCACAGCAAAACACATTTGTCTGATTCTGTCGTGCTGTTTGCTTAAGTTGTGTTGTGTTTTCTGTTTAAAAGGTGGAGGCGGAGCTCAGAGCCCAGGTAAATCGATTTTGTGAACTTGTTGGCCACGTACCCTACCATATGGACGGCCACCAGCATGTGCACGTGCTGCCAGGTAACAGTGGGTTCGTTTGAACGATCCTTTTCACCAAATAACCAACAATTCATGTACCACTACTGTTCAAATATTTTTGGTCGATAATAATTTTTAAAAATGGTTTTGAAATCAGTCACTAAGACTGTGTTTATTTAACCAAAATACTGTAAATATTGTGAAATATTATTACAATTTAAAATGTTTTCAATTTAAATATATATTAAAATGTAATTTATTCCTGTGATGCAAAGCTGAGTTTTCAGCATAATTACTCCAGTCTTCAGTGTCACATGATCCTTCAGAAATCCATCTAATATGCTGATACATTACACTCACTGAGTACATATACTCAAGAAACATTTATTATTAATATCAATGTTATAAATAGTTGTGCTGCTTAATATTGTTGTGGACTAGGATTCTATTATTAATAGAAAATTCAAATGAACAGCATTTTTTTTTACATTATAAATGTCTTCGCTGTCACTTTTGATCAATTTAAGGTGTTCTTGCTGAATAAAAATAACGGTATCTTTTAAAAAAAAAAAATTTATTTTATTTTTTTACTTTTTACCAATATATTAAAATGTAATTTATTCCTGTGATGCAAAGCTGAGTTTTCAGCATAATTACTCCAGTCTTCAGTGTCACATGATCCTTCAGAAATCCATCTAATATGCTGATACATTACACTCACTGAGTACATATACTCAAGAAACATTTATTATTAATATCAATGTTATAAATAGTTGTGCTGCTTAATATTGTTGTGGACTAGGATTCTATTATTAATAGAAAATTCAAATGAACAGCATTTTTTTTTTTACATTATAAATGTCTTCGCTGTCACTTTTGATCAATTTAAGGTGTTCTTGCTGAATAAAAATAACGGTATCTTTTTAAAAAAATGTTTATTTTATTTTTTTACTTTTTACCATGCTTTTCAGAGGTGCGAGAGGTGTTCGCCCAAGTTCTCTCTGATTTTGGGATCACCTACACACGGGTCCCCATAGAACCTGGTCTGAAATTTTGCACCTTTCTCCCGCCGCATCTGCGAGACTTTAATGCACAGGTTGAAAAAGATGCCCTTGAATCTATCGAGGTCTTTCATCGCTATGGAATTAGGTTTGTGAGGCAGCATTTTAAATGATCAGCACCTAGTTGTCAAGTAGAACGTTTTTACAAACGATTTAGGAAATTTACAATATCTTGTGTACTCATTAGAGCAGGTTTAGTTACATTTTAATGGTCTATAAATATGAATTTTGTCCTTCAGATACATTAGGTGCAGTATATACACAACATGCATTAAATGTTTTTCCCACTTTTGCCTGATGAAATCTAATCGATTACATACTGGTTTTGTATGTCCTCTCAGATGGCCTGACATATACCTGGGCCTGAGCACTATGGGTAAGAACATGTCTGTCCCCAACCTGAAACGTGCTTTGAGCTTCACGCTGGAAGCTTCACTAGATGACAGTGTGACCTCCTCGTTGATACAGTCCAGTGATGCCGCGACTGACTCCTATCGTCCGGTTACAGCAGAGCTTATGGTGCATCCAGGATATCCAAGTCAACCTCACCAGGGCGGATGTGGAGAAGGACCAGATGACTTCTCACAGTCTGCAGACCGACTACACGAGCTAAATACTTTGAGGGACCCTTTTGTGCTTAACTACTACAGGCAACAGAGGATCCACCTCTGTGCCTTTAAAGACTTTTAAACCCTTAGGTCAAGAGTATTTAAGGTTTGGCAAACTGAATGTCTTCTGCTTTAAGGAAACAAGATCTTGACCCATACCTCAATTAGTCATATTACAGTATGAGTGCTTGGTTTGGGAAAGGCAGAAAATCAGCATTCGGTTTCATTGTACTGCTTCCAGAGCCCATACAAAAATTTTTTTGAAGCTGCTACTTCAAGTAGAGCTAAAACAACTGAATTATACTAATTCTTCAACAGAAACACAAGATACTATTAGATTGACCTGTTTTTAAATTGCTCAACTAGACATTTAGTTTAAAAAAATTTTTTTTTAAAGCAGCTAGCCATTTCAATATAGAGAACTGTGTCCTTACAATAGGAAAGTGCAATTTTATCTGGATTTGTTTCTAAAAATGTTGCCTCATTTGAGCAAGTTTCTCTAAAATCCACATATTAATATTGCAGAGAACTGTAAAATCCAACAACAATGCCATATTTATGACTTTAACGTACTAGATGAAGATTTGAACTCAACTGAACATGTAGCAATGACTTTATATATTTAAAAATCTAAGTTATTTTTGGGTACAATGTTTTTAATAAATGTATTTATGATATTTTTATGAACCTGAAATAAAAAAAAACCTGTTAATTTTACTCTGGATTTCTTTCTGAAATTTAAAAATAGCTTTGGAACAAGTATTACGATGGTTAAAGATTAAAAATAAAAAAAATAATTATGTGAGCGCATCAATTTTGCTGCGCTATATTTTGTATGTACTAGTCTTTATACAGTCTATGGTACTAGTAACGATATTCAAACCGAACCGAAAATCCACAGTAACGTTACTTACCGCGATACTCTCTTGGCCTACCCCGCCCCCTGCTGAGACACTTCAAACACTATACGGCCACGATGGTTTTGAATGGCTCGAATCACTTTGGAAAGGAAAGTACCATTAAGGACAACATGAGCAGAACAAATCTGTCATATAGGCTACATAAAATTATAATGAGAACAGGACTGTAAAAGAATATGTCATGTTGGTTTCAGCGCGTTGTTATGGAAAGAATATGTCCACAGAGTTATATCTTCATGACTAGCACAGCCACTCACAGCCTTTTGTTGAACTGTAAGTTGCAATATTTTGTTTATATATATATACAGTATATATATATATATATATATATATATATATATATATATATATACACACACACA
>NW_015505448.1:451872-453234 GCF_001515645.1 Sinocyclocheilus grahami | reverse complement strand
TATATATATATACACACACACACACACACACACACACATATACATACATACATACACTAGTCAAAAAGTTAATCAAAGTTGTGCTAAGACGAGAACACATTTTGGTTTTACGGTTTAGGACAACTTTGATTAACTTTTTTTGATCCACTTCAAATGTTGACTACTATGTGTGTGTGTGTGTGTGTGTGTGTGTGTGTGTGTGTGTATATATATATATATATATATACACACACACACAGTAAAAAATCCAATTAACAAAATGTTGGAAGGGCAAAAATATTTTAAGTTGCTAATTTTATTGCTTGGGCTTAGTTGGGAGGACATATTATATTAAGTCTACACAAATATATTTGAAAAACGGTTGAATGAAGGGTTATTTTCAAATTCAGTCAACAATTAGCTGTGCTAATGTCGACTAAACTCAAACTAATCCAGCCAACACGGAGATCATTCTGCACGTGCATGAGCCTGAGTGATTTCGCGGGAGAAACGGCGCCATCTTGTCAAGTTCACGTGTCAGGTAAGTGCCACTAAATAAATGTTATTTTTTGGACTAAATTCATTGACAGAAACATACAGCATATGATGAAGTCGTGTGTCCAAAGAAAAATTAATACTTAGGCTATGTTAAATGTATGTCAAGTTCACGCGTCAGGTAAGTGGAACTGAATTTATTAATACTAAGGTGTAAACGTCTTATTTAAAACGTATGTATTTATACACAAACGTACAACATATATAAAAACATCGAATAATTGTTGTATGAATATGTCTGAGGGAAATGAACGTGCTCTTTTCTCTAGTTTAATCCATAAAACACTTAATGTCAAAAGCTGTGTTAATATAATACATTTTAGGTTTAATTTTGGTGTTGTATGATATTTTTGTTTCCGTGACGTTAAAAGATATAAAGAGATCGCGCGCTCTCTCTCTTTTATAAGCCAATGCGTACTACGACGAAACGTGTAATGTAAACCACAGTAATATGCTTATTTGAAGTTAACATGTGCGTGTTGAATGGGTTTTTGCGTGTGCAAACTTTTGCAATTGTCCCGTGAAGTCGACATTAAACGTGACTTAACAACCAGGCTCTTTTCTTTTCAAACGGGGCGGATTACACAGCGTTTCTGGTCTCGTGAAGGCGTTTCGGAGAGGAGTTCGTCGTTCCGAATGAGAATAAACTACTGTATCCTTTCACAAGGCTGTTATCAAAGCAGACTGTGTATCAGTCAGTTCCATGGGTAGAATGCTGTCCAGTCACATCTTCCAAGGCTCCAAACACTGCCATGTCACTAGACTGCTCCACTGCAACTACATAGTGTGTGTGTCCTTTCAACACTAAGACTTAAGGTAATATGTGTA
>NW_015505448.1:405467-434719 GCF_001515645.1 Sinocyclocheilus grahami | reverse complement strand
TACACATATTACCTTAAGTCTTAGTGTTGAAAGGACACACACACTATGTAGTTGCAGTGGAGCAGTCTAGTGACATGGCAGTGTTTGGAGCCTTGGAAGATGTGACTGGACAGCATTCTACCCATGGAACTGACTGATACACAGTCTGCTTTGATAACAGCCTTGTGAAAGGATACAGTAGTTTATTCTCATTCGGAACGACGAACTCCTCTCCGAAACGCCTTCACGAGACCAGAAACGCTGTGTAATCCGCCCCGTTTGAAAAGAAAAGAGCCTGGTTGTTAAGTCACGTTTAATGTCGACTTCACGGGACAATTGCAAAAGTTTGCACACGCAAAAACCCATTCAACACGCACATGTTAACTTCAAATAAGCATATTACTGTGGTTTACATTACACGTTTCGTCGTAGTACGCATTGGCTTATAAAAGAGAGAGAGCGCGCGATCTCTTTATATCTTTTAACGTCACGGAAACAAAAATATCATACAACACCAAAATTAAACCTAAAATGTATTATATTAACACAGCTTTTGACATTAAGTGTTTTATGGATTAAACTAGAGAAAAGAGCACGTTCATTTCCCTCAGACATATTCATACAACAATTATTCGATGTTTTTATATATGTTGTACGTTTGTGTATAAATACATACGTTTTAAATAAGACGTTTACACCTTAGTATTAATAAATTCAGTTCCACTTACCTGACGCGTGAACTTGACATACATTTAACATAGCCTAAGTATTAATTTTTCTTTGGACACACGACTTCATCATATGCTGTATGTTTCTGTCAATGAATTTAGTCCAAAAAATAACATTTATTTAGTGGCACTTACCTGACACGTGAACTTGACAAGATGGCGCCGTTTCTCCCGCGAAATCACTCAGGCTCATGCACGTGCAGAATGATCTCCGTGTTGGCTGGATTAGTTTGAGTTTAGTCGACATTAGCACAGCTAATTGTTGACTGAATTTGAAAATAACCCTTCATTCAACCGTTTTTCAAATATATTTGTGTAGACTTAATATAATATGTCCTCCCAACTAAGCCCAAGCAATAAAATTAGCAACTTAAAATATTTTTGCCCTTCCAACATTTTGTTAATTGGATTTTTTACTGTGTGTGTGTGTATATATATATATATATACACACACACACAGTAAAAAATCCAATTAACAAAATGTTGGAAGGGCAAAAATATTTTAAGTTGCTAATTTTATTGCTTGGGCTTAGTTGGGAGGACATATTATATTAAGTCTACACAAATATATTTGAAAAACGGTTGAATGAAGGGTTATTTTCAAATTCAGTCAACAATTAGCTGTGCTAATGTCGACTAAACTCAAACTAATCCAGCCAACACGGAGATCATTCTGCACGTGCATGAGCCTGAGTGACTTCGCGGGAGAAACGGCGCCATCTTGTCAAGTTCACGTGTCAGGTAAGTGCCACTAAATAAATGTTATTTTTTGGACTAAATTCATTGACAGAAACATACAGCATATGATGAAGTCGTGTGTCCAAAGAAAAATTAATACTTAGGCTATGTTAAATGTATGTCAAGTTCACGCGTCAGGTAAGTGGAACTGAATTTATTAATACTAAGGTGTAAACGTCTTATTTAAAACGTATGTATTTATACACAAACGTACAACATATATAAAAACATCGAATAATTGTTGTATGAATATGTCTGAGGGAAATGAACGTGCTCTTTTCTCTAGTTTAATCCATAAAACACTTAATGTCAAAAGCTGTGTTAATATAATACATTTTAGGTTTAATTTTGGTGTTGTATGATATTTTTGTTTCCGTGACGTTAAAAGATATAAAGAGATCGCGCGCTCTCTCTCTTTTATAAGCCAATGCGTACTACGACGAAACGTGTAATGTAAACCACAGTAATACGCTTATTTGAAGTTAACATGGGCGTGTTGAATGGGTTTTTGCGTGTGCAAACTTTTGCAATTGTCCCGTGAAGTCGACATTAAACGTGACTTAACCAGGCTCTTTCGAGTTCCATAGGTAGAATGCTGTCCAGTCACTTCTTCCAAGGCTCCAAACACTGCCATGTGACCAGACTGCTCCACTGCAACTACATAGTGTGTGTGTCCTTTCAACACTAAGACTTAAGGTAATATGTGTACAAGTTTATAGTGTGTTTACTACAATTAAAATGTGCTTTATCGTTCTCAGTGGCATAATATTAGACGGTCTCATTCTTATTCTGAGGTCACCGGATCCAGATCAGATGGTGGATCAGCACCTAAAGCAGGGGTGCCCAAACTCAGTCCTGGAGGGCCGGTGTCCTGCAGAGTTTAGCTCCAACCCCAATTAAACACACCTGAACCAGCTAATCAAGCTCTTGTAGGCATACTAGAAACTTACCAGCAGGTGTGTTGAGGCAAGTTGGAGCTAAACTCTGCAGGACACCGGCCCTCCAGGACCCAGTTTGTGCACCCCTGACCTAGAGACACCCTCGACAGCCCTGAATGTCAGCGGAGACCAGGACAACTAGATGAGCCCCAGAGACGGATCCCATCCGAAGACCTCGTCACCTAGACAGCCATCGGGACAAGACCACAGGAACCAGACCAGTCCTCTGCACAATCTGACCTGTGTTGCAGCCTGCAATTAAACTGCTGGATTCGTCTGGCCAGAGAAGAACGATGGAGTTTTGGTTCCTTCGACACAATCTGTAGTGTAAAAAGCACTATGTAAATACAGTGACTGGAGTTTACTTGACTCAGTTCAGTTGAACTGTAACAACTGGTTCATTTATTTTTTTCTGACTTCTGCCTCATTTTAAAGATGTAATTGTGAACAGTAGTAATATTTGTAAGTGTTTGTTTTAGTCTTTTTTTAAGGTCATTAAACAAAATGTTTAAAATAAATTTTGCAGTTGTATTACAAATGTAATGTTTGACAACTGGATCACTTTAAAGGGATAGTTCACCAAAAAATGGAAATTTGCTGTTATTTTATTGACCCTCAGGCCATCCCAGATGCCATTTTTTTTCTTCAGTAGAACAGCAAAGATTTTTTATCTGAAACGATGATCCTTGGCGATTCATACACTTGGCGATCTGTGGCTGCCGGTTTTTGATTGTTTAACTTCATAAGGCCTCAATGTGTCCTCAGGAGCCATTAGTAATTTGGTCGTCTTTGTTTATTTGACTCTCAAAAGCTGGCAGCCAGAGACGTGCAGTTTATGAATTGCGATGTTTTCAAAGACAATGTTTTCACCTAAAAATGTCCTTTACTGTTCAACTGAAGAAAAAAAAAGTTAACTACATCTTGGATGGCTTGAGGGTGAGTCAATTAACAGCAAATTTTCATTTTTGGGTGAACTATCCCTTTAAGCCTGCATGTTTAGTCTGTATGACAAATGTTATAAATGCAGATTGTTATTAACTAAAGGTTATTATGTGTTGTAATGTGTGTGTTTTAGTGATTGATAGACACCAGGTAATAATTTTCTTAAACTCACAGTTCCACAGCAATTTCTTATGATGCCTAAATAACAAATCTTAGTTGAGGTAACATATGAAACACATGGAGTGAATGGTTAAATTTTAATTGACACAATTTGCTGTAGTTTTCTAAATGTTTGACCAATTAAATAATTTTAGTTGAATGGACTATAAAACTATTTCAGTAAAGGTTGAGCCAACTAAAAAAATAACAATTCAGGCAACACTTTGAAGGCAGAAATTGACTGAACGTAAAATTTCTGTGGAACTTGTTACTAAATAATTAGTTGAAACGGCTTGAACTTTTTTACAGTGTAATGTATTACATATTATTTACAGTGGCGGCTGGTGGAAAATTTTCTAGGTAGGACGCCACATTCAACAATTTTAACATACATCCCAGTATGATTTATCCCAGTATAACAAAAGGAAAAGTATTAAGACTTTAAACATTTTAAAGATAATAGTTTTACCAAGTTCAAGATTGAGGATGATTCCCACAAAACCTTTTTTTTTCTGCAAGCTTTTTCAAGAGAAATTAATTCTAGTGTTCTTTAGCATTGCTGGTGCCATGCCATGAACCCTACTCACACAGCAAACAGAACCGAACCGTGGATCCAAAACAGTGATATGAACCGAACCGTGGCATTGTAAACACTAAAACATGCACAAACCAACCAGTTGCACCATAGGAGTACATTAGTACACCGAGCATCCACCCTATTGAAACATTCATTCAGAACTAGGTCAAAATAGCCTTTATTTGGTGAGTTCAATGTTTTGTCACATATTAGGGTTAACCTGTTTATAACCTGCATGATAAATTCAGGCTATTAACGGCATTTCAAAATAAGCTGTAATTGAAGCAACAGTTTGGGGTTTAAGTAGTAGTTCTCGTAAAAATATTACTAATGCTAATAAGGTTAAAAAAAAATCACTAAATGGTCATGTTCAGATTTGATTTATCACACAAACCCATAATGCTCTTTTAAACTGGGGAATCCCAGAAAACCTACTTTATTGGTTGATTTTAATACGAAAACTCGTTGATTTTAATACGAAAACTCTAATCAGAAGTGAATTTAGCCAATGTTCGAGTATAACATTGCTTGGTCTTCCTTTTTTATTTTGGTACACAAATGTAGAGCATTTTTAAAATCTGATCCTGCATGAAAATAAGTTCTTAACAAGTAAAGAAAACACTGGGGCTTATTTGAGGCGTTCTGACACTTAACCCAAATGCATAAGCAAATATTACTGAAATATTTTGAACTAGAGAAAGCCCGCAGAACCTCTTTGCATTATAAAGAGTGGCGTAAAACACCACTTAAGATGCAATTTGAAAGACTGAATGATATACTTTAAAGAAACTGTAGAGAATGTTCTAGAAAACTCACGGTCAACTACTGCGTTTATTCTGTGTTGGGAGAAAATGGGGATGATAATTCTCAGTAGCGTACATCTCTGTAAATCTAGGGGCCATTTCCATGATTAAATCTAAATAATCAACAATATACAAGAATTTCCTACGAAACATGTTAAAAGAGATGTTTAAAATTAGCGATCATCATGGAATTTACGTTCACTCACACAAAGAGCTTTGTTTTCATTCTTCCTATTTTCATTTGTCAAACAAACGTATTTCATAGCAATATCGGCTCCTAAGCCGCCTTTGTTACTGACTTTACAGTGGTTTTGCCAATTCGAGGCTTGGTAAAGGGCTGAAAGTAGCCTGTTTTTTAGACATACCGTGCAACCCAACAATTGCAGTTAAAGTAAAGAGGTTATATGAAATAATCTGTCGCCGTCACTGAAATCCTCCAGCTCCTCCTTAATGTGTCCTTTTTGTTTTGCAGAAATCAAAGAGCACAAATATAAGAAGAGGGAACAACATAATAATAATAATAATAATAATAATAATAATATACATGATAAATTACAATCCATCTTTGTTTTAAATGAACTGTCACTTCCAAAAGTAATTTTTGAAAGTTTTGTGTAATAATGCAATGATTCATTTTCTCATTACAAAAGGGTCAAACAGCATTCATCACTGAAACGCCCTGTACAATTTCCAACTTCTTTGTCTTAAGCTAGCCTCTAACCAAATTGTGACGCTTTCAAACTTGAGAAAGAAAAATAAACAACAAGTTAGTAAGGGCCTCAAGCTAACACCAGAAACTCAGACTGGATGTCCTTGCGGCGTCCTGCTTCAAGACGGAGGCTGCAGCTGCGCTGTACTTCTCCAGCTCAACTAGAGTGACACGTGGAAAGGAGAGGAGAAGGAGGGAAAGCGGGTGGGATAGAGGGAGGGAGGGAGGGAGGGAGGATATCGTTTGGGAGTCGGGAGGAAGGGAGTAGAGCGAGGGGAAGAGGATCAGAGGAGTAGGAGGGGTCTGGGGCTACACACTTGTCTGATATTGTTAGTCCACTGGCCGCTTTTCGCCGTGTTTCTTTGTAAACTCTTCTGCATTCAACAGAAATCCCTTTTCAAAAACTACAACCAACGACTCGTTTGGACTACAACGCATATTTTCCGGGATTTGTGACATCACAAAGATCGACGAATGGGACGAGTCCTGGTTGAGCTGCGCTAGAGAAGGCAACGAGTGTTATCACTATGTCGGAGACGCGCTAGTTTTCCCAAGGCAGGTGAACTTAGAGTGGTTACAATCATCCGGGTGTAAATCGCGCTCATATTGATTTGATTTTGAGCAATATTTACACTGAAGCTCACAAGCGGCTATGGTAAGGGGCATGAGATTTCCCGACCAGGCGCCGAGTGCTCACGCCCCCCTAAAACGGCTCGTTCTAACACGCCCCCACATATCTACCTCACTATGGAAATATTAGCATAATGCCGCCCAAATGTGCAAGCAAAGAAAGAAGGTGTAACTTTAATTCTTGCTGTAGTATTGTTGCCGCCGATGCCACGTTGTGGAGTTGCTGTGCATTTCGTTGTGAAAGCGAGGCGTGGTTTCAGTAACTGCAGTTAGTGTTGAAGCAGCCATGTCAGGGAGACGCTGTGTGTTTCTAGGCGAAAGCAAAAGCACTTTATTTGAAGTATATCACAGTTAGGAGATTTATAGCGAGTGGTTCCCTGCATTTTTACAGCAAATCGCGTGATTACAGTACTAAGCCGCTGCAATAGAGCAGCTCTAATGCTATTAAATTAAAGACGATGTAGGCTACCATAGAGAGAGAAAAAAATGAACAGTGAAAGTAACAAAAACTTAACACATTTTAATGGGCATAATTAGGTGTGAAAATAACAGAAGGATATACAGTCAAACCAAAAATTATTCAGAGACCAGATATAATTTTTGATATTTTTTCTCAAATATAGTGGGTGCAGGACACTATAGTTCATTTATGTAAAGCGAGGATAGCAAAATAAACTAAACTGTGATATATTATACCCAAAAATTCTTCATACAGTGGACTACCAGTAAAATTGATACAAATTTGGGAAAAAAATTGAAGTTCAGGTTTGCATGAACCTGGTTGACAGCATGCCCAGGAGACTATATGCTGTCATTAAGGCTAAGGGTCACCAGACAAAGTATTGATAGTTATGTAAATATTGACAGCTGTCTGAATAATTTTTGGTTTATTGTAATCCATTACATACCTTTCTATCAAAGTTATCCGACATTATCAAGCTGAATTTGTTCTGACACAGTTTAACTCCGAGTTCTTGTAATATTTTATTACCATTTTCTAAAGCGAATAAACTGTGATAATGTGAGAAACGTTGAAGGTGTTTAAATAAATTTTGGTTTGACTTATCTATTTGATAAATGAAGTTAACCAACTAACATTATACATACTTTTTTGGTTTCTGTACCCAATATTTAAAACATTTACAAACGCAAAGAAAATATTGGTATCGGTACTCGGTATCGGCAAGTACCAAAAATAAAAGTATCGGTATCGGGCAAGTACTGGAAAAAGTGGTATCGGTGCATCCCTAGTTGTAATAATGTAAAATATGTGAAAAATAATGTGTTTTTCGAACAACCTAGTATGAGAGCCTGTTCTAGTACATCCCCAAAACAAAATCAAGACTTTGTAAAAGAGCACAATAGGACCCCTTTAATCAAAGTCACGTTTGGGTAGTCAATATGAGAAATAAAGGGTGTTGCCTACTATATACACAGATGGACAGTAAATACAAACATCATCACATAGCCATATATTTGTTCATGATTTCTATATCATGAAGTGACAAGACCGAGTGCGTTTATGCACCAGGATCAACCGAGCTTTAGCAGTCTGACTCATGTGGCGGTTTCAGGCATATTGCAACAACTGCAGCGCGTCTCACCTTGATCAGTTTTGGTGGCTGGTTTCCAGTTCTCTGCACTAATGACAGGCAGGCAGACCTGTCCCTTCTCGTCAATGTTGGGGTGGTAGATCTTCGTTTTGAACGTGATCTTGGGTGGCTTGAAAGGGTATTCTGCAGGGAAGATAATCTCGATCCTGAACGCCCCTTTGTCGTATGGAGGGTTGTCCTGTGGGAGAATAAGGTAAAAGAGGTGAGCACAGCTCAGTCTATAATGTATATAATTACAAACAAATCAATGTTGCAATCAGGACAAAAGCGTGAATGCATGAGGTATGAGATCACATATAGCTGATGCATGGATATAGTGTAGGTATAAATGCAGTCTAGCTCTAAAATCCACAAGAAATCTGTTCAAAATTTAAGCAATGTTTTAGTACAGAGGTGCCCAAATAGTTTACTACAAAGTGCCAAAAATCTAACTTGAATGAAAGCTTTTTGATCGAAAGTAAATGTTGCACTTTATT
Organism: Sinocyclocheilus grahami; assembly: GCF_001515645.1. NCBI lineage: Eukaryota > Metazoa > Chordata > Actinopteri > Cypriniformes > Cyprinidae > Sinocyclocheilus > Sinocyclocheilus grahami. The sequence goes on along the minus strand of NW_015505448.1, from coordinate 426,427 downwards.
CAACTGCGATATATTAAAACATACAACTTTGAAAAAAAATCTAATTCACCTATATTTGCAAAAATGCAAATTACAATGCTAAAATAACTGTAAAAATGTTTCAAAAAATGTGAAATTAAGATATGCTTCAACAGAATTGTAAAATAAAATAGGTCGCCGGTTAGGGCATCTCTGTTTTAGTGTAATTACAGCATTTCAGGTGCAAATATATATTATATCAGAATTTTGTTTCCAAATCCTAAAGCTGCTAAAACATACCATTTCTTGTCTGTATACTTTACGCATATGCAAATAACAAGTAAACAATTCATGAAAGATGCATGTGCATTTACTAAACACTTACTGGAACAATGAGGCCTTGCCATGTCAATATGTTTGATTCATCAACTTGAATGTTACGGAAGTTTTTCATCCCAGATTTGCGGATTTCTTCAAGCTCCTGATAAAAAGGGTTAGAAACAAGGATGCATTAGATACTATTTCTGGGTTCGCAACTTCTGCTTGTCCAATAGAAACTTTGAGATTTAGCTTATGCTAAAACAATCTCTCCTAATAGCACAATGGCCATTAATTAGGTAATTAATTACAAAGCGCAAACAAATGAATTAGGAATAACAGTTTACATCATTGGCCAAGACCTTCTATGTATCTTTATCATGGACAAGACATCATTCCCAAATGTAACGTGAGCCAAGTCTTGACCTAATGAGTTGGAGAAATGACCCCTTGCTCAGCAGCTTACTGTAAATAACTGACCTGAAGTAAGTGTGGATTAAAACCACAACAAACCACAACTTAAATGTCTGAAGTGCATGCAGCTTCATATTCAATAACTGCTCTAACATGTGCCGTTTATGATTAATATTTAGTCTCGCATAGGAACGATGCAATGAATGATTAAGTAATTTAGCTTATGCTAAAACAATCTCTCCTAATAGCACAATGGCCATTAATTAGGTAATTAATTACAAAGCGCAAACAAATGAATTAGGAATAACAGTTTACATCATTGGCCAAGACCTTCTATGTATCTTTATCATGGACAAGACATCATTCCCAAATGTAACGCGAGCCAAGTCTTGACCTAATGAGTTGGAGAAATGACCCCTTGCTCAGCAGCTTACTGTAAATAACTGACCTGAAGTAAGTGTGGATTAAAACCACAACAAACCACACCTTAAATGTCTGAAGTGCATGCAGCTTCATATTCAATAACTGCTCTAACATGTGCGGTTTATGATTAATATTTAGTCTCGCATAGGAATGATGCAACTAATGATTAAGTGATACTTGATTAATCGGTCAATTATTCCTTTGATTAATCAGATAAAAAGACCATTTTAAAGTTATTATCTGAATTTTATAATCAAATTTGTTGACTATTTTCATTATCGATTCATTGTTGCAATTGTTAAATCAAACATCAGCAACTACGTTCACTATAGTATAGTAAAAGGGTGTTTTAGTGCCCTGCAAGGATAACCCATTTCTATTGCCAATGAGAGCTGTCTGACATTTACAGCCATTCTTATCGAACAAGGAAGTAAACTCGATAAAATGATCACTGTGACATACAATACGTCCACTATCTGTGCATAAACACCCTAAAAGCTCAAATATAAGACAATTCAGAGAGGTTAACCTCCAAACCACTATAGTATAGTAAAAGGGTGTTTTAGTGCCCTGCAAGGATAACCCATTTCCTTCTATTGCCAATGTCTGACATTTACAGCCATTCTTATCGAACAAGGAAGTAAACTCGATAAAATGATCACTGTGACATACAATACGTCCACTAACTGTGCATAAACACCCTAAAAGCTCAAATATAAGACAATTCAGAGAGGTTAACCTCCAAAGAGGATTGGTCAGACACATCTAGGTTGCTAAATACAGGTTATTCACGAGTTGTGAATGAAGCGACTTCGACAAGACGGAAGTTTATAAAGCGAAAGCTTGTTGTGAACACTTACGGTTTCGTTTTATTGTAGTTTGTATTATTAACGGCGTTACAACAGCTAACCACCTGGAACTGACGAAACCGTCTCATTTAAGCAGTATTCTACTTATTTGTGTTATTTCAAGCTTAAAATGTAAAAAGACAGATGTGTATATTTGACAGATATTGCTGGTTTGGAGTCTTTGAGTCATGTCTAACGTAACTGCAGCGGGGTTAAAACAGCATTATTCGCTTAAAAACATCGATTAGTTCTTATAAGAGTCGATTAATTTATAGTTATTGTATTCAGATGATTCAGTCTTGTTTGAATCAACCGAATCCGCCGTGACGGAACTCGTCGCGTTAGACTCCTGTGCGTTATATTCCTGTCACTTACTCGCTGTCAATGAATGAAAGTACTCGATAAAACACCGAAGCCTGCTCTAACGTGTCTTTTGACCCTCTATCTCTCCGATCTCGACCCCAAAACCCTGTTCAAGAGTCCCGCGGCCTCCACCGGCGCTTTTCCTCCTTCATGTTTGGAAACGCGAAGCGAGCCGAGTCATCGAGTGAGAGAACCGCTCGTACCAACGCCGATCAAGCGCCAGTGAGCAATCAAATCGCCTTTTCTGCCAGCTAAACCTTATGTTGAAACCCCCGTCGCGTCGTCGTACGTGGTTTTTCTTTTTGCGATATAAAAAGTATGAGGTTTGGACGTCTACCTTGTGTAGTCTCCTGCTCGCCGCCATCTTGAATCTTTCAACTACTACCAGAATGCACCGCGCGGCGCAGCTATGGACTCGCGAGCTCGTCCGCGTTTTTAAAACTTCGGATGATCAGATCTGGGATCAGATTTAATATTCGCGCACAGCCGACGCAACAGGCGAGACGGGAGCTCGTACAATGATCTCAGGTCAGAACCCTTGGGTACTTTCCATTACAAAACGAAACAAAAATGCCATTTATTACACTGTGGATGGAATTGATTCTCCCGTGATTAATCAAGCCATAACATAATCAGCCTTTATTATTTAACGTTACGTATCTCGAAAATGTATTAAACTAAATTAACGAATAAATATAACGGTTTCAGTAAACTTCGGAATGTAGGTGTGCCGAGAGAGACATACAACATGCAATGAACGTCCTTGACAAGAAGTGCGTTTTCCGGATTTCTAGCTGCGTACTAGTTAATGCCCACACGATGTCTCTCCAGAGTAAGGAATAGTGCTAAGTGGATATTTGATGCAGAGGTTAATTTAATTTAAGTGAAATTTGAATTATTTAGGACATATATTACATAAACGATGGCCCTGCCTTAAAGCTGTTCTAAAAATCAATCAACAGACCAGTCTGACTAGGCTGAGAAACTAGCCAAGACCAGCAAACCACCTTACACTCTTAAAAATAAAGGTGCTTCAAAAGGTTCTTCAAGCGATGCCATAGAAGAACCATTTTTAGTTCCACAAAGAACCATTCAGTCAAAGGTTCTTTAAAGAACCATCTCTTTCTTACCTTTTTGTAATCTGAAGAACCTTTTTTCGCCACAAAGAACCTTTTGTGAAACAGAAAGGTTCTTCAGATGTTAAAGGTTCTTTATGGAACCATTTAGACAAAAAGGTTCTTCTATGGCATCGTGAAGCACCTTTATTTTTAAGAGTGTAGGCCGGTTTAGCTGATAGGGCTTTAGTAGCTACATCAATGAGAATGAGTTCAAACAGCTGATAAAAACATCACAAGTCATCCACACGACTCCAGTCCATCAATTAACCTCTTGCGCGTGTTTTAAATAAACAAATCCATCAAATCCAGGACAACAGGGGCCTTTTTCACTGGAGGAACTGTTGGGTAATGGGCTCTTATTTTTGTCAGAAGTGCCGGTTTGAAATTAAAACTCCTTATGATGGCTTTTAACTTCACAAGATGTTAACTGATGGACTGGAGTGGTGTGGATTACTTGTGGATTATTGTGAAGTTTTTAGCAGCTGTTTGGACTCTCATTCTGGCGGCACCCGTTCACTGCAGAGGATCCATTGGTGAGCAAGTGATGTAATGCTAAATTTCTCCAAATCTGTTCTTATGAAGAAACAAAGTAATCCTATGACCTGACGGTTTTGTTTCAGCAACTGTAAATTTTTGGGTGAACCATTCCTTTAATATACAGTGCCGCTTGAAAGTTTGTGAACTCTTTTAGAATTTTCTATATTTCTACATAATTGACCCAAAACATAATCAGACTTTCGGCACAAGTCCTGAAAGTAGACAAAGAGAACCCAATCAAACAAGTGAGACAAAAATATGTTCTTTGTCATTTATTTATTCAGGAAAATGATACATTATTACATATCGGTGAGTGGCAAAAGTATGTGAATCTCTAGGATTGGCAGTTAATTTGAAGGTGAAATTAGAGTCCATCTGTTTTTCAGAGTTGTTTTCAATCAGTGAAATTACTATCGGGTGACAGTGTGTGCCCTGTTTTATTTAAAGAACAGGGATCTATCGAAGTCTGATCATGTTTGTGGAAGTGTATCATGGCATGAACAAAGGAGATCTCTGAGGACCTCAGAAAAAGAGTTGCTGTTGCTCATCAGGCTGGAAAAGGTTACAAAAACATCTCTAAAGAGTTTTGACTCCACAAATTCACAGTCAGACAGATTGTGTACAAATGGAGGAAATTCAAGACCACTGTTACCCTCCCCAGGAGTGATTGACCAACAAAGATAACTCCAAAAGCATAAGCACAAAAGTGTAATAGTCTGCAAGGTTGCAAAGGAACCCAGGGTAACTTCTAAGCAACTAAAGGCCTTTCTCACATTGGCTAATGTTAATGTTCATGAGCCCACCATCAGGAGAACACTGAACAACCACGGTGGGCATGGTGCATCCAAAAAGAACATCGCTGCTAGTCTGCAGTTTGTTAAAGATCATGCTGACAAGCCAGAGGCATACTGGAGAAATGTTTTGTGGACAGATGAGACCAAAATAGAACTTTTTGGTTTAAATGAGAAGCGTTATGTTTGAAGAAAAAACACACTGTATTCCAGCATAAGAACCTCATCCCATCTGTGAAAGACGGTGGTGCTGGTATCATGGTTTGAGCCTGTTTTGCTGCATCTGGTCCAGGACAGCTTGCCATCATTGATGGAACAATGAATTATAATTATGTCAGGACATCTGTCAGTGAACTAATTCACAAGAGAAAGTGGGTCATGCAGCAAGACAACGACCCCAAGCACACAAGTTGTTCTACCAAAGAATGGTTAAAGAAGAACAAAGCAAATGTTTCGTAATGGTCAAATCAAAGTCCGGACCTTAATCCAATTGAAATTTTGTGGAAGGAGCTGAAGCAAGTAGTTCATATGAGGAAACCCACCAACATCACAGAGCTGAAGCGGTTCTGTACTGAGGAATGGGCTAAAACTCCTTCAAGATGTTGTGCAGGAATGATCAGCAGTTACAAGAAACGTTACTTGCAGTTATTGTTGCAAAAGGGGGTCACACCAGATACTGAATGCAAAGATTCACATACTTTTGCCACTCATAGATATGTAACAATGGATAATTTTTCTCAATAAATAGGCCTACACGGCAAAGAAAACATTTTTGTCTCATTTTTATTTGTTTGGGTTGTCTTTGTCTACTTTCAGGACTTGTGAAATTTTAATTATGTTTTGAGTCATATTTATGCAGAAATATAGAAAATTCTAAAGGGTTCACAAACTTTCAAGCAGCACTGTATGAGGTATAATTTTTATAATTTATATCATTTTTGAGGTATAATGACATTAAGCTATATTTCAGTTTACCATAAGTGCTTGTCAGTACATATGACAGTATACACTGTCTTTAACCATATTTCAAAGGCAGAAGTAATTATGAAAGTACATATAAAAATGTAATTAAGTCCTACTTAAGTATGTCAACAAAAAGTCTTAAGTAATTGCATTAAATATAAATTTAAACTATAAAACATTTTCATTTAATTTTAAATAACATGCAGTTAGATGTATGAAAATATTACATTTAGTTTGCACTTAAGTATTTTCTTCTAAAGTACATTTTTTCATAATAAAGTGCACTTCTTTTTCACAAGGGTACCATCACTGTACTGTCCCTGTCAAAAAAACTAAACGAAAACAACAACTCAAACCAGCCTTAGATGGTTTGTTGGTCTCCTCACCTGGTGTGCGTTTCCCAAAAGCATTGTTAGCCAATGGCCGCAAGTTCTTTTAACAACGGAACTTGTGACCACAGTTACTTTTAGGATGAGCACCCCCTGGTAAGGCCGGTATAGTGGCTGGTTTTAGAAAGATTTAAAAGTTTTGCTTTTGCATGCCAAATATGCTGTCAGTGAAAGACAATGGGAAATATTTTACATTTCAATCATATGTATCTTAAAACATCTAGAGTTTGACAAAAATCCAAATATAGATAGAGCTGAAATGATCTACAAAAGTAAGTTTGAGTGGAGTCTGTGTGGGCTGTTTGAGTGCTTGTGAAATTGTGTATGCATTTGCGGTTTTGTCAGTTTGTTTAATCTTTTCTTGTCACAAGAGCCCATACTACATTGCTAACATGCTTCCAGATATAATGACAGATATAAAGTAAGCTTACATGCTCCCATGGTTTCCTGAAAACCACATGACTGAAACAACTTGTTCAGACTTGCTTCCCCTCCAGCAATTTCAGGTAAAGATGGGCTGTTACAGATGGGAAACACAAACTGTCTTGTTTCCACTTTAGCTTTAAAAAATATTCACTAGTTTTACTTAATACATTAATCCATGATTATTATGTCAAATTAATGCTTTACATTTCAAGGTGAGTCACTTTAGTGAGAGACTTTGACTTGAATGACTCCAATAACAGGGCATGAACATGTAAACATGGGTATGCAATTGCATTGAAAACACCTGTCAAAATATATAATTGAAGCATATGATCTAACCTAAATATCACTTTTTGTAATCTGAAGAACCTTTTTTCGCCACAAAGAACCTTTTGTGAAACAGAAAGGTTCTTCAGATGTTAAAGGTTCTTTATGGAACCATTTAGACAAAAAGGTTCTTCTATGGCATCGTGAAGCACCTTTATTTTTAAGAGTGTAGGCCGGTTTAGCTGATAGGGCTTTAGTAGCTACATCAATGAGAATGAGTTCAAACAGCTGATAAAAACATCACAAGTCATCCACACGACTCCAGTCCATCAATTAACCTCTTGCGCGTGTTTTAAATAAACAAATCCATCAAATCCAGGACAACAGGGGCCTTTTTCACTGGAGGAACTGTTGGGTAATGGGCTCTTATTTTTGTCAGAAGTGCCGGTTTGAAATTAAAACTCCTTATGATGGCTTTTAACTTCACAAGATGTTAACTGATGGACTGGAGTGGTGTGGATTACTTGTGGATTATTGTGAAGTTTTTAGCAGCTGTTTGGACTCTCATTCTGGCGGCACCCGTTCACTGCAGAGGATCCATTGGTGAGCAAGTGATGTAATGCTAAATTTCTCCAAATCTGTTCTTATGAAGAAACAAAGTAATCCTATGACCTGACGGTTTTGTTTCAGCAACTGTAAATTTTTGGGTGAACCATTCCTTTAATATACAGTGCCGCTTGAAAGTTTGTGAACTCTTTTAGAATTTTCTATATTTCTACATAATTGACCCAAAACATAATCAGACTTTCGGCACAAGTCCTGAAAGTAGACAAAGAGAACCCAATCAAACAAGTGAGACAAAAATATGTTCTTTGTCATTTATTTATTCAGGAAAATGATACAATATTACATATCGGTGAGTGGCAAAAGTATGTGAATCTCTAGGATTGGCAGTTAATTTGAAGGTGAAATTAGAGTCCATCTGTTTTTCAGAGTTGTTTTCAATCAGTGAAATTACTATCGGGTGACAGTGTGTGCCCTGTTTTATTTAAAGAACAGGGATCTATCGAAGTCTGATCATGTTTGTGGAAGTGTATCATGGCATGAACAAAGGAGATCTCTGAGGACCTCAGAAAAAAAGAGTTGCTGTTGCTCATCAGGCTGGAAAAGGTTACAAAAACATCTCTAAAGAGTTTTGACTCCACAAATTCACAGTCAGACAGATTGTGTACAAATGGAGGAAATTCAAGACCACTGTTACCCTCCCCAGGAGTGATTGACCAACAAAGATAACTCCAAAAGCATAAGCACAAAAGTGTAATAGTCTGCAAGGTTGCAAAGGAACCCAGGGTAACTTCTAAGCAACTAAAGGCCTTTCTCACATTGGCTAATGTTAATGTTCATGAGCCCACCATCAGGAGAACACTGAACAACCACGGTGGGCATGGTGCATCCAAAAAGAACATCGCTGCTAGTCTGCAGTTTGTTAAAGATCATGCTGACAAGCCAGAGGCATACTGGAGAAATGTTTTGTGGACAGATGAGACCAAAATAGAACTTTTTGGTTTAAATGAGAAGCGTTATGTTTGAAGAAAAGAACACTGTATTCCAGGCTAAGAACCTCATCCCATCTGTGAAACACGGTGGTGCTGGTATCATGGTTTGGGCCTGTTTTTCTGCATCTGGACCAGGATGGCTTGCCATCATTGATGGAGCAATGAATTATAATTATGTCAGGACATCTGTCAGTGAACTAATTCACAAGAGAAAGTGGGTCATGCAGCAAGACAACGACCCCAAGCACACAAGTTGTTCTACCAAAGAATGGTTAAAGAAGAACAAAGCAAATGTTTCGTAATGGTCAAATCAAAGTCCGGACCTTAATCCAATTGAAATTTTGTGGAAGGAACTGAAGCTAGTAGTACATAGGAGGAAACCCACAAACATCACTGAGCTGAAGCGGTTCTGTACTGAGGAATGGGCTAAAACTCCTTCAAGATGTTGTGCAGGAATGATCAGCAGTTACAAGAAACGTTACTTGCAGTTATTGTTGCAAAAGGGGGTCACACCAGATACTGAATGCAAAGATTCACATACTTTTGCCACTCATAGATATGTAACAATGGATAATTTTTCTCAATAAATAGGCCTACACGGCAAAGAAAACATTTTTGTCTCATTTTTATTTGTTTGGGTTGTCTTTGTCTACTTTCAGGACTTGTGAAATTTTAATTATGTTTTGAGTCATATTTATGCAGAAATATAGAAAATTCTAAAGGGTTCACAAACTTTCAAGCAGCACTGTATGAGGTATAATTTTTATAATTTATATCATTTTTGAGGTATAATGACATTAAGCTATATTTCAGTTTACCATAAGTGCTTGTCAGTACATATGACAGTATACACTGTCTTTAACCATATTTCAAAGGCAGAAGTAATTATGAAAGTACATATAAAAATGTAATTAAGTCCTACTTAAGTATGTCAACAAAAAGTCTTAAGTAATTGCATTAAATATAAATTTAAACTATAAAACATTTTCATTTAATTTTAAATAACATGCAGTTAGATGTATGAAAATATTACATTTAGTTTGCACTTAAGTATTTTCTTCTAAAGTACATTTTTTCATAATAAAGTGCACTTCTTTTTCACAAGGGTACCATCACTGTACTGTCCCTGTCAAAAAAACTAAACGAAAACAACAACTCAAACCAGCCTTAGATGGTTTGTTGGTCTCCTCACCTGGTGTGCGTTTCCCAAAAGCATTGTTAGCCAATGGCCGCAAGTTCTTTTAACAACGGAACTTGTGACCACAGTTACTTTTAGGATGAGCACCCCCTGGTAAGGCCGGTATAGTGGCTGGTTTTAGAAAGATTTAAAAGTTTTGCTTTTGCATGCCAAATATGCTGTCAGTGAAAGACAATGGGAAATATTTTACATTTCAATCATATGTATCTTAAAACATCTAGAGTTTGACAAAAATCCAAATATAGATAGAGCTGAAATGATCTACAAAAGTAAGTTTGAGTGGAGTCTGTGTGGGCTGTTTGAGTGCTTGTGAAATTGTGTATGCATTTGCGGTTTTGTCAGTTTGTTTAATCTTTTCTTGTCACAAGAGCCCATACTACATTGCTAACATGCTTCCAGATATAATGACAGATATAAAGTAAGCTTACATGCTCCCATGGTTTCCTGAAAACCACATGACTGAAACAACTTGTTCAGACTTGCTTCCCCTCCAGCAATTTCAGGTAAAGATGGGCTGTTACAGATGGGAAACACAAACTGTCTTGTTTCCACTTTAGCTTTAAAAAATATTCACTAGTTTTACTTAATACATTAATCCATGATTATTATGTCAAATTAATGCTTTACATTTCAAGGTGAGTCACTTTAGTGAGAGACTTTGACTTGAATGACTCCAATAACAGGGCATGAACATGTAAACATGGGTATGCAATTGCATTGAAAACACCTGTCAAAATATATAATTGAAGCATATGATCTAACCTAAATATCAATAACAATAGCTGTGTTTTCACTTTATTGCAGTTATGACCTGCTTCATGCAGTTTTGGACTTGTAACTAGGTCAATTATTGTTTATACAACTTAAAATCTTAAAGATGAGCTTTAGAGCACCAGTGTAGCAAAGTAGGTCAGAGACCCTTTAATTTCACAAGCCCTAAATTTAATAAAAACTGTAATTATTTTACTGACATCTTAATAACATTTGAAGGTGCTATGGCATCTATTGTATCTGTTAGATTTTTTTTAGTTCTTCCTCTTCTTGTTCTTCTTCTTCAGCTCTGGAAGTCTATGGCTGCCCATTGAACTGCTTGCAGGAAAGTTATGAAATTTGGCACACCGATAGAGGACAGTCTCCACGTTAACCACAGCAAATTTGGTGTCTAATTCAAACTCTCTAGCGCCACCACTTGTCCAAATTTGCACTCATGTTTATGCTAATAACTTTTGAACCATAAGGTCTAGAAGAAAAATAATTTTTCCTCTGATTCCTTGGCTCATGCAGAGTTGAATGGACTCATTCGACGAATTGGCTCAGATCATCTTCAGACCATGCTGGCAAAAAGTTATCGAAAGCCTTGATATTGATAGACCCATCCGTTCTCGAAAACTGAATTTGACGAAAAGCTCACCAAATCGGACATGAGGCTATATCTTTCCAATGCTTTGTCATATTCAGACCAAACTTGGTGTGTGTTATGATAACCTTGACCCAAGGTTACTTGCACAGTTTTGCCGCAGCGCCACCTAGTGGTCCGGAGATATGAAAATTTTTAATTTTTTCACTTCTGAACGCTTTTGCCAAAAATCACAAGACTTGTCTCTTTAGATTCAGAGCAGCATACTGAGTCAAACAATGCCCAGTTTTCCCATGTCGGCCATTTTGAATTTAGCCGAAAAATTTTATATATTTTTTAACGTATTGACATATTGCTACGAACCTCGGTATGTGTCTTCGGCACCATGCCCTTAAGGTACTCAAACATTTTGATGCCAGTGCCACCTTGTGATCAAAAATTATAATGAAATATATAAAAAAGATGTTAAAACTTTTGAAAATTTTTGTCTATTTTCTTGATAGATTCCTTGGATCATACCGCGAACATCAATACCAATTATGCCATAATCGGCATAATTTTCTTTGAAAACCTATTTTTTCAAACTCCTCCTAGACCTTTGGTCTTATTTTCAACAAATTTGACTCATCTTCAGACCATGCCACCAAAAAAAAAAGCCTTTTGTCAGATCAAACCGTTTTCAAATAACGCATCAATGAAATTGTTGTTATGATACCAAGCTGATCCTGAGGCTGCAACTCACTTTGCCATATTGACACCAAACTTTTTATGTGTCACTGTAACCTCGCACTGACCACACCATAACAATCTGATAATGGTGCCACCTATTGGTCAAAAGTGATGAACCAGTGAATCATATCACTAGTGGTTATATTTATGATTTTTCAGCAATTTTGACTAAACTCATCCTAAAATGGCTTTAATTGCTCATTGTTGCAGTTGGTCTGATGCTCCATGCCATGCTTAGCTCATCATTTTGCCTCTGTTGTGTTTGGCCCCTTAATTGCTACTTGCAGCAATATTTTATATTATTTCCAATGGAAGTCTTATTATGGATTGAGCAAGAATGTAAAGGTTTATAATCACACTGAAAAAAAATTTAACTCAGAAATTGCTAGTCAAATTCACAAAAAATTAAACAAAAACAATAGAAACAGAAATGTTTTTTTTTTAAGTAGTTGTGTTATATAATTTTCTCAAAACAATGTTGTAACAATTATTAGCTTGTAGCTCTCTGGAACACTTAAAACTATTTAAAAATATATTTTTATATTGTGCCCACTAAATTAGTTTTTCTCAACACCCTCTTTCTTTCCACATAATAAAATAATTTCAAATAAATATCTCATGCCTGAAGTTCAAGGCTTTCTCAGCAAAATAGAAAGGTTTTCTATTGAACCTTTGTGGTTTGTGAGTGGTCATTGTTGGCTTTATTGCTCTGAGATTACTGGAAGGTTTGCCACTTCTTCCAACATTGTACAACTCAGAAACCACCAAGGGTCTTTTCCTCCCAGTGAATGTACTTTTTGTTATTCATTGCTCTGTAGATGAAACTGCACATACGTTTGTCCATTTTTGGGTTAATACCTTAAGACTGTTTTGCCATGCTTTCAGGAAGACCACACACCTTTTACCTGCTCTGAGATGAGTCTCAGATTGCATTGGTTTTGTTTGCTAGGTACATGATTGCTGATAAACAATCAAAACATCTTATACTTTGGAAAGAATTCAGCTTGTCTGTTATTTCCAGAGAGAATAACTGAAATTAAGGTGCTTGTCATAACGTCTATGGATCTCTTGCATGAAACATGAGCGCAATGGATTTTTATGTAAATAGTTTGTAACTAAAATCTTTTGAGTTTAAGAACAATGCACCAAAATTTGTTCTGTTGTGTTTTATGAATTAGGCCCTTTAACTGTTTTCTCACGCATGTGCTTTAAAATAAGATATGATGCCGTTGGGGCAAAACATGTGAGCTGTGACCTTCCAGTGCAAATGTCACAGTTCACCTGTCAGATCCATGGTTTTGCAATAGCTATTATTTAAAAGAGTAAAGAAAAATTGTGATGCAAATAAGTGATTGTATAGCATAGTTCTATGAAGAACACCCCTGGGCAAAAAATGGATCAAGTCAAAAATGTATAAATATTTAGCTTTTAATGGTGCACATTTGATCATTTTAACCACAAATCACTGGAAATTAGCAAGCATTGCACAAATACTGTAGATAAAGTAACTTAGTACAGGATATACTTTCCCTTTGTTTGCGTTAAATGTTTAAACCATGTGGGTAAACTTGCAGATTACCTTTTAAGGAAGTTGAGTCAATGTTGTTCCACTGAATATTGATGGCTTCAAACAGTTAGGAGTTGAAAAATGTCTCCCAGTTAGTTGGAGTTTATTTGAGACCAAATATTCTTATAGGGTTCAAATCTGGACTCTGACCAGGCCAAAATACAAGCCTGACTTGTTTTTAAGCCACGTCTTGGTTATCTTTGCAGCATGGGCAGGAGCTTCTTGTTGAAAAATAACATCTGATCGTTCCTCTTTAGGCAACAAATTTTCACTTGTGGGAAGCAAGCTATTCTCCAGTATTCTCTTATACTCCAAAGCATTATTTGACTTTTCACAGTAAAGCAGCTCCCCAGTACCAGCATCACCCTCCATGCTTCACTGTGGTAGTGCATTCAGATCTTCAAAGAAAGATCTTCTTTGATCACATCAAAGATCTTTTCTGGCTCTTCACCGTGCAACTTGTGTTTTATCATGATGCATCACTCCACAGAATTCTGCTGAACCACTCATATTCTGCCAAAAACTTCATTTTGTCTTTGATATTTTTCTTAAACAGCGATGGTGTGTTTTGCTTAATTCTTAATTGATTAAGTGCATTTGCTAATTTCTTTACCAGTAACCTATGAATAAATCCATTAAAAGATTCTATAGAAGTATGAGGAATTTAAAATGTTATGGTGCAGACACATCACTGTACCATGGTTTTTTTCTTTGGATGTGAAGAATGAAAACTCTATAGCAAGTTTTTTTGTTTGTTCTAACATGAATATGATTGGCATGAATAGACTATTGGCATGAATAGACTATGTTGTTTTTGGAAAGCTAGAGTAAATCAGAGCGGGAAAAATTAACGTTGTGCCAAGTTGTGCTTTTTTGAAAAAGAAACTGAGTCGTGCATAAATGGGTGGAGGGCTGTGCTTTTGAAAATGAAGCAAATAAAATTACCTTTACAATAGTGATGCTCTTGGCGTTGTTATAGGTGCTTCACGGAAAAGCACACACCCTTGGATCTGTGCCAAGCTCTCTGATATCAAAAGCCATTCAAACTATTCATTATTAAGGTAATGACATGTTTGGATCGCTTTAAACACCCTTTTGTTGAACAGGAAAATTGGGAAAGGTCTAGATTATGCGCATTATTTCTGTCTCCGCTGAAGAGACTTTAGACAAATTTGGGAAAATTAATTTTGTCCATCAGTCAAGTGGGTTTAAACTGAATTTTAAGAAATAGAAATGTTAAGAGTATGCTAAATTGAAATACAATGGGGTCCAAAAACGTTGAGCCCATTGAAAATCTGGGATTAAAAAATTTTAAATGTGAAGAATGTTTTGGCATATAAATTATTATAGATCAAATTATGACTAGATAAATATACAGATAATTTTGTTTATAATATTAAGGAATATTCACAAACTAAGAAATTGCGCATTATTTCAATTCACTCAAATTGCTAAGCTGATAATATCATTTTCAAAAAAACTAGTAATCTAGCAGCAGAAATCAGATAAAGTCATTTTGATAGTTTCTGTAGAGAAAACGAAAGTTGTGAGCATCAAACCGTTATGCAACTCTGTTAAGAAAAATGTAAATATTTCTCTGAGAGTTCAGCTGAATTTGTGTCCGGTTGTTTATGAGCTGTGAAATTAATAATCAGGTCATGCACCCCTGCAGACAATTCTACGGGAATAGAGGGGAGAAAAGCCAGTGAAGAATGTGGGAATGATAAATAGATGTGAAACTGATGCATTTACAAGATAGGGGTGGAGCAAGTACGGTAAGTCTTAGCGTGAAATTGAAAGTTTGCCCATTTTTTGTGTATAAATACCTGCACCTGATACCTGCATGTCACACCTGTGCACAATTGTCTGATGATCTTGTGGAGACCAAACACAAAGACAAGAATGCAGACTACAACAGTAACTCTCCTGGTCATTACTGCAGTCCTCTGGGGCAACATAGAAGGTAAGAAAAAAAAACTACTCTCATGGCACACATCTTGCAGCTTCTCAGAACTTCTTCTGAATTGAGAACTGGCTGCAGCTCAGGATGAATAAAGAAAGAAAGAGGCATTAGCTGGCTTGCTTTTCTCAAAGATTCAGTTATACTGTGGGAGCAAGTTCCCGTAAGTCCAGAAATACTCAGAAACAGGCCAAGTTTTGTTCTTGCATGGGGTCAAATGCATATACAGTAGAGGGGTTTCCTGTAAAAAAGTGTTGCTTATGCTGTCCTTTCACTCTTAGCTTTTTCAGACACAGCTGTGGACTGCTGTCTGACAACCAAGGATACTCGTATTCCAATACAGATTGTTGCATCCTACTTTCACCAAACCACAGAGAGTGGCTGTGCCATTCCAGCTACAGTGTAAGTATCCATTTATGGTCTTTATAGGCCTTGATGGTTCCATGAAAAACCTTTAACATCCAGGGAACTACAAAAGGTTCTTTATATTGGAAAAAGGATCTTTAGATTAGTAAAATGCTCTTCCTACTAAAAAAAAGTGTTCTTTTAAGAACTGTTCACTGAAAGGATACCAATAATGGCAACCTCCTTTTGGAAGCTTTATTTTTAAGAGTTTTGACTTCATTGATTCTAAATGCATGTTTCCTTTTTTCTGTTCCCATAGATTCATCACAAAAAAAGACAAGAAACTGTGCGCTCCACCAGAGAAAAACTCCTGGATTACTAGAATCGTCACACACTTAGACAAGAAGAAAAAAACTCCTCAGTAGGAACACAGGTATAAAAAAAAACTTCCCCTCTTCAAGCTCTTAGTTCTGCTCTCATAGATCATCTCATAGACATCTTCAAAGCCAAATCAGACAATAAGCAGTTCTTCTTCCTTGAAACCTTTTTCTGTTTCCTGATAACAAAAACTGAATCAGATTTTGTTTTGCTGCTTCACAGATGGGAGGCGTACATGATGACACTGTAACTGCACTGAGCAACACTGGACTAGACAGGAAATGACTACAATTATTAACTGCCACAGTGATTTTTAAAAGATATTTACAAAGCATTTTGGGAATCATGCAGATATGGGGAATGCATGATGTTCGAACTTTGTAAATGATAAAAGCGGATATGCTATTTGTTTATATTTGACTGCATTGTCTTACTGTAGCAATTATGAGTCTCATACATTTGCATGAATTATCCTGTGAGCTGTGTCTGTATTTTTAGCATATTTTGTATGACTGAAATTTTTAAAGAATGTAAATAAATTCATTTTGTTAAATCTCCTGTGCAATGAAATGATTTCATCTAAACTTTAGATTCTAAAGCACCTCACACTTATGGATGTATGGATGAAAAGAAGTCTCTTATGCTCACCAAGGTTATATTTAATCGATAAATTCAGTACAAACAGTAATTTTGAAATAACCGTTTTCTATATGAATATATTTTAAAATGTAATTTATTCATGTGATGAGAAAGCTGAATTTTCAGCATCATTACTCCAGTCTTCAGTGTCTCATGATCCTTCAGAAATCATTCTAAAATGCTTAAAATACATTTATTATTATTATTATTATTGAAAACAGTTGTGAAAAACCGTTACAATTTTTTCTTAGAAAGCTTAAAGGAACAGCATTTATTTGCATTTGCATTAAAACCTTTTGTAATGCCAATTTTGATCATGATTGCCAAAAAAAATTATGATATTGAAATGTTCATGTACAAGATTGCTGTTGCCCTCAGATGTTTGTGATTTCAAACGCTTGAGATAAGGTGATGATGGTCCTTGACAAGCGGCACATGTAAAGAAGGTGTGTGCAAACTGAAATTGCATGGGAATTTCCTGACTTATTCAAATGCACAATGGCATACCAATAATACTTTTAGATTTGCTCTACATTCCTAAGTGCTACACATTTAAGCATTTAATCAAATAACTCTCAGTTTACAACCCTTAATATTCACAGCCATTAAGCCAATCTAGCATTAAAGACATCAAACAGAATTTATAAAGTTCTGCTTCTACATTCAAACCTGAATAATAAACCCAACAGAATTTACTCTTTTCTCTCTAATCACACACACACACACACACACACACACACACACACACACACACACACACACACACACACACACACACACACACACACACACCAATAATAATGAACATTGTGACACTGAGTAAACATTTACAGTAATATTTTTTTTAATCCAGTGGAATTCCCAGCTCTGTATTGACAAGGATCATGAAGTCGATCTAACAGTTTGTCAGGTTCATCTGAACTGCTTCTTCAGTCATATCGAAACATCTGCCAGTCTGGTGGCCTTTGAGTGAGAAAGTATTTGAGAGTCTGTGAGAGTTTCTATGTGGGTTTAAGTGGAGAAGAGAAAAAGAGAGCAAGGAACAGATACAAAGAATGGGATGCATTGTGCCGTAAATTTGTCCCTCCTTCAAAAAACAAAAACAAAAAAAAAGGAAGTCTTTTGTCCAGGTCACAACTCACAACCTCTCTTTCAGCCTTTGACTTTGTTTTTTACAGGACAGGGGAGGGACTATGTGTAAAAATGAAACTTAAGATTGTCCTATAAAGCAAGGGAGCGATGGAGCAGTGAGAGGAGAGTGTTAGAGAAGTGATAAATATCTTCCAGCTGCTTCAGCAGGACAAACGCGACACTTGTTTCACCATCTTCTGCAGCGGTTGCCATGGCTTCAGCCCTCCTATCTGCCATGAGTCTGATTCTCTGTGCGGTGGCGCTCATTCTCTTCAGCAGTCCAGCAGGTAAGTTTGGTTTTCTTCCTTCATCTTCATCTTCATCTTTATGTGCTTCATGAATGCATGGAGGATGTGATATATTTGATAATTTATTTGTTCCTTTATTTCATTTATATGATGGTAGATCATACAACTCAATGATTCTAGTTAGTAATCAGAGAAAAAAAAATCAGATTAGCTAAATCTAATCAACTAAAAAGACTCAAACTGAGTCATCCCAACAGTGATCAATCAGTTTATTTATATATATATACAGTATATATATATATAAAAAATGTAAATATATTTATATATTAAATACATAATATTTTTAAGCAAATTAATGTAATTTAATATAACAACTAATGATATAAAATTAAATATAAATACTAACACTTGATTTGGTTTACTGCAAACTATTATACAAGTACAGCACAGTAATGTATGCACAATAAATGTGCCAAGACACTTTCTGTTTTTCTTACATACAGATGTTTTGAGACTTCTCTAGGGGCATACACAGGTGGTGCAAAATACTTGTTTTCCTGTATTTTCATCTCTTGTCTCTCATCATTTTTTAATTTCTCTTTTGTCTCAATCTCTCTCAGAGGCTCAGGCAGACTTAGCACTGGACTGTTGCCTGACGGTTAGCCATAAAAGCATCCCTAAACACGTCCTCGTCACTTATTGGAAGCAGCTGAAAGTTGACGGCTGCCCCCGAGATGCTGTTGTGTAAGTATATAGTAGTCGACATTTGAAGTGGATCAAAAAAGTGAATCAAAGTTGTCCTAAGACAAGAACACATTTTGGTTTAGATTTTAGGACAACTTTGATGAAAGGTTTTGATCCACTTCAAATGTTGACTAGTGTATTCTTCAAAGGAAACGATTGGACTGAGTCATGTGTGGGAGCCTGGGAGTGAATGAAACTATTTATGAGCACATTTTCAGACAAAACAGACATGAAAGAGCGTATTTAATGGGAAAAGCCATTGCGCTTAACATACAATGCTCCAATTGTCTACTCTTCTAGTCAAATAATGTGCAAAAATCAACTATCTTTCAGATTCACAACCAGGAAAGGTTTGAAACTTTGTGCCCCACCTGCAGAGGAACAGCAGTGGGTTAAAGAGACGATCAAGTTTCTGGACACCAGGCTCAAGAAGTGCAAGGGAAACAAATTTCATGTACGTAATTCACCGTAGTTTTGTTTCCTCTGTCATGTTTAGTATCTGATGACAAAGCTGGTTGCACAACAGGTGAATCATCATTATTGCACGAGCCCTGTAGCAGGCCACTTTCTCCTTTCTGGTTTTCATCTGCCACATGACATTGTTTATAAGTAGTAGATCACGATTTGTATGTTATGATCTTACTCATACAAAACCACAAACTATTCAACTGTGAAACCACAAGCCAAAACATCCTCCTACGGCAAGCTTACTGAGCCTTAAACCGACCACCAACATTGAGGACTCAGTCAGACTGTGGTGCATGTTGCATTATACATGAAGCATGTGCAGAAAAACTGTATTTTAAATAATGAAATTAGAATTAGTAACAGAATTCTAATAAGAATGCAACATATTCAAATATAAGAAGCATTAGAAGAGTTCAATTCAAGTCAAGTAAAAGAGTAACATGCCTTTATAAGCAGGCTTTAACTAATGGTTTTCTCTGTGTTCTTTTATTTCAGGAGAAACGCTGTCACGCCCTGAAGAATTTGTCTTTTTGAGTGAACACATACACATACATATATACATTAAATGGCAGCTGATGTAGTCGCTGTGACAGCTCACTTCTAACAGTTTCTGTAATACGTTTAGGTTCTTCCTCTTTCAGCGTTTTCATCCTAAATTATCAAAACATGCCAAGTTGTCTGATCTTCCCATAGTTGCTGTTGTGTGAACATATTATCCTTGGTTTTTGTGTGTATTCTATTCTGATATAATCATTGTGTTGTTTTTGTTTATGTGAATAAATTTGTTGAAAAAAAAACCACAATTTGAAGATTGTATTCTTCAAAGTCCTGACTTTAGACATAAATGCATAAACACATGATAATGTGTATATTCTCACACACATACATCTATCTAAACAGGGAATTGCACTTAACTGCACTTTAACTGTACTGCAAGACAAAATATAATTACTATAAACTCTCCCAAACCCTAAAATACAACTTTGACGATTTAAAACTGAATAAAAGTATCATTTATAGTATTTTTGTGAATCATTTTTCATTTTTGTGTGTCTAAGTCAGAAACTCATGAATGTGAGCCTATTTATTTAAATGGAAGAAACGTATTGTCATATTTATGCAGAAATATTTAATTTCAGCATCATCTGATCAACAGACAACACGATTTAAAACTGAATAAAAGTATCATTTATAGTATTTTTGTGAATCATTTTTCATTTTTGTGTGTCTAAGTCAGAAACTCATGAATGTGAGCCTATTTATTTAAATGGGAACTTTTTATTGGGTCCTTAAAGTGAATTCCATTAATTAATCCTAACCCTAAAATACAACTTTTGGAAGCCCATTATTTAGCGTCTGCGTTAAGGTTTTGCTGCTTCTTTAGAGATTCTGTCTTGATTTTATTTCCTCAAAGCCACAGCTGCGAGGTCACTACATTTACATGCAACCAAATAATCCATTTGTAATCGGATTGACGGCTCAATCGGATTGAAAACCCTTCATGTAAACACCTTAATCGATCCGATAGTGATCGATCGATTGAAGGGGGTGGTTTATTCCTTTTCTAATACGATTGAGAGTGCATGTAAACACTCGATCGGATTGAACCCCGAAACTGCTAGAACTGCGCATGTGCAATGCAAAGAATAGCGTAATGACATATGACGTGCAGAATGAGCAGTTCTTCCTTTTGAATAAAGTGTTGTATAAATGCGTGTCCTGTCATTATAAAACTCTCCTTTCACTCGGCAACTGTGAAGTGGAGCAGGACAACCTCCCATCAGTCCATGTTTTGGATTCTCATCCACAGGCAACCCGTTTTGGG
>NW_015505448.1:392336-404669 GCF_001515645.1 Sinocyclocheilus grahami | reverse complement strand
CGATTGAAGGGGGTGGTTTATTCCTTTTCTAATACGATTGAGAGTGCATGTAAACACTCGATCGGATTGAACCCCGAAACTGCTAGAACTGCGCATGTGCAATGCAAAGAATAGCGTAATGACATATGACGTGCAGAATGAGCAGTTCTTCCTTTTGAATAAAGTGTTGTATAAATGCGTGTCCTGTCATTATAAAACTCTCCTTTCACTCGGCAACTGTGAAGTGGAGCAGGACAACCTCCCATCAGTCCATGTTTTGGATTCTCATCCACAGGCAACCCGTTTTGGGAGCGGGGCGGGGCGGGGCATTGGCCAGCAGCCATATCACCCTGTAGCCCAAGACTGGTTGCCCACTGAAGCTAAGCAGGGCTGAGCCTGGTCAGTACCTGGATGGGAGACCTCCTGGGAAAACTAGGTTGCTGTTGGAAGAGGTGTTAGTGAGGCCAGCAGGGGGTGCTCACTCTCTGGTCTGTGTGGGTCCTAACGCCCCAGTATAGTGACGGGGACACTATACTGTCAACAAGCACCGTCTTTCGGATGAGACGTTAAACCGAGGTCCTGACTCTCTGTGGTCATTAAAAATCCCAGGATGTCTTTCGAAAAGAGTAGAGGTGTGACCTCGGCATCCTGGTCAAATTTGCCCATTGGCCTCTGATCATCATGGCCTCCTAACAATCCCCATATCTACTGATTGGCTTCATCACTCTGTCTCCTCTCCACCAATAAGCTGGTGTGTGGTGGGCGTTCTGGCGCACTATGGCTGCCGTCGTATCATCCAGGTGGATGCTGCACACTGGTGGTGGATGAGGAGATACCCCCTGACAATGTAAAGCGCTTTGAGTGCCTAGAAAAGTGCTATATAAATGTAATGAATTATTATTTTATTATTATTATTTTTACTGTGTGATAAATATGAGCAGCACGGCACAGCGGTTTATATGTATATTTATCCATAAATTAGTAAATATTAATTCTGCTGTTAAAAACAAATAAATAAACTGAGTAGGAGAGCGGTTATTATGTGAAACAGTGAGAAACTCTATATTTGTGCAGTGATTTGAAACTTGTTACATATAAACACGCACATCAACCTGATCACTTTCTTTAGCGTTCATGTAAACACTACATTCAGATTCATCAATCGGAATGAATTCAGTCCAGTCCGATTGGACCAAAAATTGTGCATGTAAACGCCAACACGTGAGAACAGAAGAGGATCAACCGTATCAACGCCACATTATGGCACGGTTATCATCCTCTCACGTCGTTTCTCAGTTTATATGTATAATTATTATGCTCTTAAATGACAGAACTATCTGTAATGTTGGTAAGTGAGCTTTGAGCGAGTGAAATATCAGTAAGACAGTCCGTGTACATCACAAAACAAGGCCTGGATATCTGCTAGCAAGCATCATGTTGTCATGGAGAAACTCAGCTTGAATGTACAAGCACATATGAATATATTAAAGCATAAATTAATGATCTGAATTTAGCAGTATTAATAACTTTATATAAACACTCATGGTCTAGACGCAACAA
The DNA here is from genome assembly GCF_001515645.1 of Sinocyclocheilus grahami. NCBI lineage: Eukaryota > Metazoa > Chordata > Actinopteri > Cypriniformes > Cyprinidae > Sinocyclocheilus > Sinocyclocheilus grahami. The sequence goes on along the minus strand of NW_015505448.1, from coordinate 403,130 downwards.
GTTCTAGTGAATAGTGATATGAATGTATGATTATTTCAGTGTTTCAGCCTGCATTTATTTTGGCATCCGGTCCGAGAATATCATCCTTTCTGGTTGGAAACGTGTCTGGCGTTTCCTTCAGCCTCAGTGCTGTTTCATCGTCAAATGCAACAGGTAGACAATTTCTCAAAACATGTCGATGCTATAATAACTGTATTTAAACTGCTATAAATATAAACAAATATGTGACCCTGGATCACAAAACCAGTCATAAGGGTCAATTTTTTTAAATCAAGATTTATACATCATATGAAAGCTGCATAAATAAGCTTGTTAGGAGAGGACAATATTTGGCCGAGACACAAAACCAGTCATAAGGGTCAATTTTTTTAAATTAAGATTTATACATCATATGAAAGCTGCATAAATAAGCTTGTTAGGAGAGGACAATATTTGGCCTAGATACAACTATTTGAAGATCTGGAATCTGAGGGTGCAAAAAAAATATTCGAAATCGAAATATTGAGAAAATCGCCTTTAAAGTTGTTCAAATTAAGTTCTTAGCAATGCATATTACAAATCAAAAATTAAGTTTTGATAAATTTACGGTAGGAAATGTACAAAATATCTTCATAGATCATGATCTTTACTTAATATCCTAATGATTTTTGGCATAAAATAAAAATCTATAATTTTGACCTATACAATGTTTTTTTGGCTATAGCTAAAAATATACCCCAGCGACTTAAGACTGGTTTTGTGCTCCGGGGTCACATCTAGTGTGTTGCCTACCTAGACGGCATTTTTGGGCATCAAAGTTGTGTTTACATACTCAGAAATGCTGTTTTGATGTCATGTTCATAAATAATTAATTGTGCATAATTCAATTCTTTTGAGACCCTTTGTCTTTTTCTCATTAATCATAATTATTCCAGTTGCTGAACATTTACTGTATTCCAGTTCAGAACATTTGGTCATGCTTTACATTACACTCTAAAAAATGCTGGGCTGTTTCAACCCAACTTTGGGTCAAATATGGACTGACCCAACTTTTGGGTTAAAATTTAATTAAAAAAATTTAAAAACTTTGGGTCAAATATGGACTAACCCAACTTTTGGGTTAAAATTTAATTAAAAAAATTTAACCCAACAGCTGGGTTAATCCATATTTGACCCAAAGTTGGGTTGAAACAGCCCAGCATTTTTTAGAGTGTAGTTTACATGTTGTTGGACTGTGTAATTATGTAGATTTACAGTTCTTAAGTTAGACACTTTTAGAAACTGTATAAAAGTGTAATATGTGTATTGTGTATACTGGAATGTTTGGACTTGACATTGTGAACTTCTTCAGGTAGCATCATCCCGTCATCATCCTGTATGCCGGTTTCTCAAACACAGTGGAATCTTTCATATGAATTAATTGGGAAGGTGAGTGGATTATGCTGCAGTAAAGGCAGGGTTGTGTACTATAGAGGGGCAAATATGTCTTATTAAATCTCTGTCTTCATTCTTATTAGAAGTTAGTTAGAATCAGCAACATTGAAAATGTGAGCAAAATGGAAAGAATTTACAGCAGTAAACAAGCATCAACACAATAAACAATTACCCTGTAAAGCCCTGGTTGAAATGACAGGAAAATGAAATCTGTGTTAATAACCTTTATTCCATACAACCTGTGATTAAGTAGGGTGTGATCACCTACGCATCACGTTTTTGTGCATGACTGAAATTCCCCTACTGTTTTCCTGTTTAGCCTTATCAGGAAATTGGTTTGTACAGAGATTTATGAGCTCCAGAACTTGCCAAGGGCTTTAGTGGTATTTTATGGGATAACGTGGTAAAATTAGAAACTAGTTTCCTTTCTATTTCACCTCCGCACATGTGTTTGTAATATTTTTACTCAAGTTTGCAAAGCAGTTGCTTTAGATTTCATGAGAGCATTAAGACAGACAGTGATCAAAAGTAATCAGTACCATAGGTCCTTTTTCTGGGGATTTCCGCTGATGTGATATGGCACTTTCTTGTAAGCTGCTGCGGAAAGAAAGTGTCTTCTAAGAATACACATGACTGTTCCAAAAGTGGAACACTGGGTCAGGAAGATCAAAGATGCATTAAGTTGATCAAAAGAGATAGTAAAGACAATTATAATGTTATATACGGTTTCTATTTGAGTTAAATTCTATTCTTTTGAATTATCCATTAATCAAAGTATCCTGAAAAAAAGTTGCACAGTTTGCACAATTGATAATAATAAAACATGTTTCTTGAGCAGCAAATCAGCATATTAGAATGAATTATGAAGGATCATGTGACACTGAAGACTGGAGTACATTTTAAAATGTATTCAAATGGTTATATATATATATATTTATTACTACGTTTTTGATCAAATAAATGCAGCTTTGGTCAGCAGAAGAGACTTCTTTTAAAAACATTTTTAAAAATCGTACCAACTTCAGACTTTTGAACGGTAGTGTAGATGTATTGTACATTTTCCACAGTTCTTACACGATACACTTAAATAGACCAATAGTATGAATTCATTAAATATCTTGTCATGCAAGGTATTTACAAGACAGGATAATAATATTGTTCATAATACTTTTCAGTTTTGCAAAATGGCAATATTGTAATATTTGCTTCAGCTCATAGTATGGAATGGATCTGTTTTTTTGAAACCTGTATGTTAATATCTATTGCTCACGAAAACTAGATTTCATCATAATTCATCCAGTTGACTTCTTCAGTAACATGATGGGAATATCCCTGACATTCAAGTTTGACGAACTGTAATGACATACCACTTATATGCTGTAGGAGTTTTGAATTGTGATTATTAGGGGAATCGCCTGAAGCAGAATCCTGACCAGAAGGAGTGGCTCAACTGTACATTTTTACCGCTCGGTTTCCCCAATGTGTATGAGTGTTCCTCATCACACTAAATGATGTGCGGGTGTTGTTTTGTTGAAACATTTGCCTGAGGCTCTCCAAAACACAGCCCAAGACCTCAAGAACTCCACATCTAAACTGAAAAACACAACATTATACACTACCGTTCAAAAGTTTGGGGTCGGTAAGATATTTGTATGTTTTTGAAAGAAGTCTCTGTAAAAACTGTGAAAACTGCAATATTGATAAACATTATTACAATTTAAATGATCTGTTTTCTATTTCAATGTGTTTTAAAAAGTAATGTATTCTGTGAATTCTCAGCATCATTACGCCAGTCTTCAGTGTCACATGATCCTTCAGAAATCATTTTAATATGCCGATTTGCTGCTAAAAAAAAAAAACATTTCTTATCAACGTTGAAAACCATTGTGTTGGTTAATATTTCTGCTATCATATTTTTCAGATTATTCTTGATGAATAGAATGTTCAAAAGAACAAAATTTATTTGAAATAGAAATCTTCTGTAAAGTTACACATATCTTTATTGTGCATCTTTACCGAATAAAAGCATTAATTTCTTTCTTAATTTCTTGTACTGACCCCAAACCTCTGAACGGTCATATGTTTTCTTAGAAGACACTCCGTTACTGCAGCAACTTACAAGAAAGTCCCATCACATCAGTGGAAATGACCAGAAATAACACATACAGTACTGATTACTTTTAATTACTGTCTGTCTGAATGCTAAAAAGAATAGCATTTATTTGAAATAGAATTCTTTTGCAACATTATAAATGTCTTTACTGTCACTTCTGATCAATTTAATGCATCCTTGCTGAATAAAAGTATTAATTAATTTAAAAAAAATATTTGAATGGTAATATATATGCTATTCAGTTCAAGGAGGAAAACCAGGCAATACACTTGCCGTACTGGAATGTTGCACTTCTGAATACCATCATATTCTCTCTTTTGAATACCAATATATCAGAATGCCATCCTGGTGCGAGCTGTTTGAGAATGACCACTATTGTCAAAGATGATTGACAATTAGCATACAGTTTGGATTGGTGGTATGGTTCTGTTCTGGGCAAGAACTCCCTGCGCATCCATGCAGCCTAGCATGGATGAGAGCAGGGAGAGCAGCGATAACCCCCCCCCAGGGTAAACAGAACAGAACCAACATACAGGTATTGCAGATATCATTGAAGTTCAATAATGTTATGTACACATTTTAGAATTAGTCTGATTCAAAGGAGAATCAGAGGCTGAATCCTGACTGACAGAGGAGGAGTTGGGGATGGAGGAGGGTAATTAGCTATTGAGCAATGCGAAAACTGCTGATACTACTGCGGGACCTTATATATGAATGCTTAGATAGGTGTCGTATTCCCATAGGTTGATGGGGATCAGCTGAGAGTCAGCTGATGCGAGCTTGACTAACGTGACCTGCCAGAACTAACGCTACGCTAGATGTCTCCAGGAGACTCTCCTCGTGTCTGCATGTGCGGATGAAACTCCCAAAGCCTCACTCATTATACAGACCCAGATTTATGCCCAGATCGTCTCCAACAAACCCCTGTCTGGTTAGTGTCTCTTTACATGTTACTGAATATGACATGCCTGCAGCACATCCTAGTGGTTTTTACTACGGTGGTACTACCACTGTTTTAAAATATTCACAGTATTCTTGGAGTACCATGAAATACACTAGTTGAGTATTCCTGCCGCTCAAACATTCACATTTACATTTATTCACTTAGCAGAAGTAAACTTACAAGTAAGGAACATTACAAACAGTAGAGCATTGCTTTAGCCACTGCAAGGTCATGGGTTCAGTTTCCAGGGAATGCGTGCACTGGTCATGTATATTCCTTGAATGCAATGTAATTCACTTTGATACCGTCATTTATACCATGGTACCACTATCTATATTTCATAGAGTCATTGATAAATTAAATATTTTAATGCTTTCATACAATATATAATAATGTCTGTGTGTGTTTTATTTTTTGCAGAAAATAAAACGGTCATTCCCAACCAAGTTTTTGAGCCTCTCGGCCGCTGCCCATGTGATGTTTCCCCAGGCGAGTGTGACATACGGTGCTGTTGAGACCAGGTGATAATTAAAGCATACACAGCTGAACATCTATTTCTAATATATCAATCCTTTTCATTGGCATTCTTCTGTTTACTCTTTGCTAAGCCCCAGTGGTCAGTTAGCAACTCTTTGCTAATCGTCAGTCCTACCTTAGCAACTTTTACTGCATAGTTTAATAATTTTATTAGAGAAAAAATTTAACACTTAAAGCCTTTATGTATAATGCATTATGAAAGTAGTTTTAATGCATTCATTATGCCTGGTAATACACCTTATAATGCATTGTCATGAATAATTGTAACCACAGTTAATACATTATAACACTTTTATCAATTTATTGTTATGCGACACATTTTAAATTTTACAATGATTACAATGCACATTATGAAAAATTATAATACATTGTGCCCTTTAATAACCCTTTGTAATGCATTATACATAAAGGCTTTAAGTAAAGTATTACAGAAAAAATTACTTGCAATGTCACAATTCATTCCAACCCTCATCAGAATAATATCCAACTTGTTTTTACCATTTTACGTGCACATTTTACAGAAAAATCATGCTGTTCGTGGAAATCTATGATTCATTTCTATGGGATGTTTTGTGAAGCTTATCTGAGCTGGAAAGGGTATGCAAGGTTAAGGTTATTTATGAGTGTAAATGTTCTCTTTTCAGGACTGGACTCAAGATGTTCTGGGGTTGTTTGCGACTCAGTGTCTTCCTGGACCTTTCGGCGGAAGTTTCAGTCCTGTTCCAGAGTATCAGTGCTCAGCTCAGTCCTCTGAAAATGACCCTGATTGGTTCCCCTTCCTCATGTGTCACCTCTCCCTCGGACAACAACCCCTTTCTGGGACTTTTCTACAATGGTGGGACAGTGTAAGGAGAGGAAGTGCCTTATCTTCTATATAGTTTCAGTTTTGTTTATGTCTAACTTCATGTATTATTAGACTTACTCAAAACTGTTCAAACGTTTGGGGTTGGTAAGAAGGAAGTCCCTTCTGCTCACCAAGGCTGTATTTATTTGATCAAAATGCATTAATATTGTGAAATGTTATTATAATTTAAAATAACGCTTTTCTATTTTCTATTTTAAAAGTGAATTTGTTCAAAGCTGTGATGCAAATTTGAATTTTCAGCATCATTACTCCAGACTTCAGTGTCACATGATCCTTCAGAAATCATTCTAGTATGCTGATTTTAAGAAACATTTCTTGTAATTCATCAGGATTCTTTGATGAAAAGAAAGTTCAAACGAAGATAATTTATTTGAAATAGAAATCTATAAATGTTTTTAATGTCACTTTTGATCCATTTAATTCATCATGGCTGAATAAAAGTACTAATTTCTTTAAAACAAACTTACTGACCCCAAACCTTTGACCAGTAGTGAATGTTTAGTGATTTATTAAATGTGCATGTTTTTACAGCTCTCCAAAGCACATTCCATCATTCCAAGCCCTGCAGATGACAGCTCCTGTACTTCCCATTAACTACCGCCAGGGGGATCTAATATTCACCAAGGATGACCAATACTTCACCATCCCACAGGTTTGATACAGTAACATTGCTAGTGCATGTATCAGTTTATATGAGTGTGCACATTCATGCATGTGATATGAATATTAATCCCGTTTCTGTTGTGAGCAGAACTCTGGACTGGGCCATTGTGTGGAAAATGCTCCAAGTTTTGGAAAACTTTGAGTCTCAGTGCACGAGGAGGCTGCAGTCCTTCCCATCACCTTCTGATGACCTGAGAGTGGATGTTAAAGGGGTCCTGTTATGCTTTTTCACTTTTTTCAACTTTAGTTAGTCTGTAATGTTGCTGTTTGAGCATAAAAAAGATCTGCAAAGTTACAAAGCTCAAAGTCCACTTCAAAAGGAGATATTTTATTTAACAGAAATCACTTTTCAAAAACTACTACGAACGACTCGTTTGGACTACAACGCATAATTTCCGGGATTTGTGACATCACAAATACCGACGAATGGGACGAGACCTGGTTGAGCTGCACTAGAGAAGGCAACCAGTGTTATCACTATGTCGGAGACGCGCTAGTTTTCTCAAGGCAGACAAAGTTAGAGTGGTTACAATCATCCGGGTGTAAATCACGCTCAAATTGATTTGATTTTGAGCAATATTTACACTGAAGCTCGCAGGCGGCTATGTTAAGGGGCGTGACATTTCCCGACCAGGCGCCGAGTGCTGCCAATCACAACACACACTGGCCCGGCTAACCAACCACAACACATACTGGCTCGGCTAGCCAATCACAACACACACTGGCCCGGCTAACCAACCACAACACATACTGGCTCGGCTAGCCAATCACAACACACACTGGCCCGGCTAACCAATCACAACACACACTGGCTCGGCTAACCAATCACAACACACACTAGCCCGGCAAACCAATCACAACACATACTGGCTCGGCTAACCAATCACAACACACACTGGCCCGGCTAACCAATCACAGCACACACTGGCCCAGCTAACCAATCACAACACACACTGGCCCAGCTAACCAATCACAACACACACTGGCCCAGCTAACCAATCACACTGGCCCAATCACACTGGCCCGTATTTCAGAAGGCGGGCCTTCATTTGATACAAGAACTGTCCGAGCGGTTCATACCAGACTGAGGAGAGAGGTGTTGTAATAATGTAAAATATGTGAAAAATAATGTGTTTTTCGAACAACCTAGTATGAGAGCCTGTTCTAGTACACCCCCAAAACAAAATCAATAGGGAGGTAGATATTCAATATGACAGTTTTCTTTCCTTTCCTTCCTTTTATTAACACAACCAAACGCAAGAACATCAACCAAATATTACAACATGATACATTATATTTAGTAATAAAATATGTGAAAAATAATGTGTTTTTCGAACAACCTAGTATGAGAGCCTGTGTACTAGAGTACACCCCCAAAACAAAATCAATAGGGAGGTAGATATTCAATATGACAGTTTTCTTTCCTTTCCTTCCTTTTATTAACACAACCAAACGCAAGAACATCAACCAAATATTACAACATGATACATTATATTTAGTAATATACAGTAGCTCTATTGGGGAAGTCGTGGCCTAATGGTTAGAGAATTGAGTCTTGTTGCGGGTTCGAGTCTCATACCGGCAGGGATTGTAGGTGGGGGTAGTGAATGTACAGCGCTCTCTTCCACCTTCAATATCACGACTGAGGTGCCCTTGAGCAAGACACCGAACCCCCAACTGCTCCCCGTGCGCCGCAGCAAAAAAAATGTCTGCCCACTGCTCCGGGTGTGTGTTCACGGCGTGTGTGCGCACTTTGGATGGGATAAATGCAGAGCACTAATTCCAAGTATGGTCACCATACTTGGCCACATGCCACGTCACTTTCAGGCTGTTTTTTTTTTATCGGTCTTGTAAAACATATTTATTTGTAAACTTATTTACAAAGCTTTTGCAAAAAGATGGATGAAATTCCTGAACCTACATAATTAAAAAAGTGTCCTTATGTGATAAAACATATTATAAAGTTAAAAAAAATCCATTATCACGTTATGCATTTGGACAGTGTTTTAAAATGCAACATTATGCTTTTAAGGAATAGTGAGACTACCCTTAATGATATGCTTCAGATATGTAAATATAGCTTTGAGACTATTGATCGTATTGTCTTTCTGTGCATGCCTGCATATATGCATATGTGTCACTGTTCATATGTGTGCATACTTTCCAGATATAGTCACAGTCAGCGTTGTGGATGAAGTAGCCGGTGACCTCAGATTATTTCTGTCAAATGCTCTTGAGTCCATATCTGGTCAGTTGCATGAACATTTCCAGAAATTATTTAGTTAAATGTAATTTAATATTAACTATATATTGAAGTAGTCTTAATTTAAAATATTAAGAACAAGTAAATTGTGATTTTGATTATTAATATAGCATACAATATCAATAATATCCACTAGTGTATAAAGATTTGGGGTCTGTAAGATTTTTATATGTATTTTTTTAAAGAAATTAATATTTCTATTCAGCAAGGATTAAATAAATTGATCAAAAATGACAGTAAAGACATTTATCATTATTTTGCATATACATTTACTGTATTTGTGATTAAATAAATGCAAGCTTAGTGATCAAAAACAGTTCTTTAAAAGATCCCAAACTTTTGAATAATAGCAAATAATAATAATACAGAAAATGTTACTATAATTTCTCTTTTAGTAACATTGTAGACAAAATGGGCATGAAATGTAAAGTTGTAATGTAAATTTTCATTGTGTAATTATTGTTATTTTTTTAAGTGTCACAACATTGTGAGGATGTTGTTGTGGCCTTGCGTTACACTCTTTACTGGAGAGAGAACGGCCTCACTGCCATTAAAGTGACACGGACCACTGCAAACATCACAATATGACACACCTCTTAACTGCACCTGTTGCTTATGCGCACCTCTCATTCTTTCTATCACTTTCTCTGTCTTTCAGTATCTTTAGCCAGAAGATATTCTGCAGTGTTTGTGAATGGAAATGAAACATCTCAGTCAAACTCTGTTTGAAAAAAATATTTATCATGCATTACTCTCCCCCCTAACGTTTATACAGGTTACCAGGTGAAGAGGCCAGTGATTGGTGGTATTTTGGACTCCGATACAGGAGATATACAGAGGGCCCAGATCAATCTCTGGCAGCCAGGTAGTGTAGCATATCCATATTTATCCACACAAAACTTCAAAAAACATTAGTTTAATCCTGTGCTGTGTCCTCTGCAGGTGGAGATGGCCTGTGTTGAGGCCAGCTCTGTTTGGGATCAACTCCACATCAGGCTGTATGATTCCTGTGAGTTTGCTGAATGTGACGCAGTGCAGCCAGTTGAGGTGAGTAACACTGCTGAAGGGTTACTCAATACAATACAATAGTTTCCTGTAACAGTTTCATCTGACAGAAGTCTTTCTTTTGCATGTGGTGTCACAGAGAAACAGTGCGTGGCGTCTTAGCTGGATTAGTGCCTGCTACACTCGTCTCCTCAACAGGAAAACCAAACTTTTCCAACTTATCGGACTGGGTCAACATTACTAGTGAGCACTACATCATACAATTATCTGTAATATGAATAATATATAAAACTGTTCTAGTGTACAGATTATATTATACTTTGTCTTATAAAATGCATAGTTGCAGCTTAAAATTTTGATCTAGTTGTCTACACTTCCGGTCAAATGTTTGGAATGGTAAAGGTTTTTTTTAATAAGCATTTTCATTTATATGCACAGCAAATCTGCATTTATTCGATCAAAAATTCAGTAGTATTGTAAAATATTATTACAATTTAAAATAACAGTTTTCTATTTTAATATATATTTTGAGGTATAATTTATTTCTGTGATGCAAAGCTGAATTTTCAGCATCATTACTCCAGTCTTCAGTGTCACATGATCTTCAGAAATCATTCTAATATGCTGATTTCGTGCTCAATCGTTATCATTTATTATAGGTTCTCAATTATTATTGGTTCTTATTATTATCAGTGTTTTTCATTGCTTATTATTTTTGTAGAAACAGTGGTGCATTTTTTTTCGGGAGGAATAGAAATTTCGGAAGAACATTTATTTTACTTGTAAATTTGATCAATTTTGTGCATTTTTGCTGTATAAAAGTATTCTTTTCTTTAAAAAAAATGAATGAAAGTGTCATGGTTTCCACAAAAATATTAAGCAGCAAAGGTGTTTTCAGTATTGATAATAATAATACGAAATGTTTCTTGAACAGTAAATCAGCAATTATAATGATTTCTGAAGATCATGTGACACTGAAGACTGGAGTAATG
>NW_015505448.1:375645-392255 GCF_001515645.1 Sinocyclocheilus grahami | reverse complement strand
TATATATATATATATATATATATATATATATATATAAATTAATATATATGTTGCAATAGAAAACATTTTAAATTGTAGAAATATTTCACAATATTACTGTATTTTTGATCAAATAAATGCAGCCTTAGTGAGCAGAAGAGACGTTTCAAAACCAAAAAAATCCACCCGAAAAAGCTGACTACTGCTTTAAAGGAGACATATTATGCACCTTTTTACAATATGTAATATAAGTCTCTGGTGTCCCCAGAATATGTCTGTGAAATTCCAGCTCAAAATACCCCACAGATCATTTATTATATAATTTTAAAAATTGTTATTTTGAGTGGAAGCAGAAACACGCTGTTTTTGGGCCTGTGTCTTTAAATGCAAATGAGCTGCTGCTCCCCGCCCCCTTTTCTAGAATAGAGCTGCGCCATTAAGGCTGATTTATACTTCTGCGTCGGACCTACGCCGTAGCTTACGCATAGACGCACACCCATACGCCATAGCCTGATGTGCACCTCTCCAAAAATCGAACAGCGCGTCAATTCTATGCAGACCGCAAGCGCTGTGATTGGTCTGCAAGAACCCCTCCCTCCATATGTACTTGAGTTTTGTGTGTGTTTATGTGCACTTATAATTAATATATTTAATATATTTTAATGTTACACCTTATATAAAATAAAACAAAGAACAAGTGTCTTATCATTTATTATACTACATAGCATTATACATCAGTAGTTGTCAGCAACAAACAATGTTGATCTGCCGTGGTACAAGTCCTTGTGCAGATTGAACGAATGCCATCATCTCCTGTTCTGTTGTTGTCTCCTTTTCGTAGTTTTAAATAATGATTTAATGATTTGATATTTATTTGCCGCCGTCACGGCTATAATGCTTCTCCGACGAGCCGCTTCTTCTTCGGCTTTTGCCGTGGTACTGCGGGTTACACCAGCAACATGCCCGTGGACACTGCAGACTAGCGGTTTGCATGTGTACTGCACGTTGACGCGGACAACGACGCAGAAGTATAAATGAAAACTGACGCATAGCCTACGGCGTAGGTCCGACGCAGAAGTATAAATCAGCCTTTACAGCTGGTACCTGCTAAAAAACATCTGTTTTGGTTCTGATTATCATGTTTATCGTGCTGAAATCATGCGTTTTAAACCATATTAGTTTAAACTTCTGAAATACGGTTTTCTGAAAGAACACATCCGAAGCACACGCACAGAAAGTGGCTGTCACAGCATGTGAGTACTAAACTAAGTTTTCATTCACACACAAGTTTACGTTAAAAACACACACGAGTTACAAAACAGTCGGTTATGTCTATGAAGGTAAACAGCTGGGAAATAAATCGCATGTTTATTTTAGATCTGTGTGGCAGCAGCAAATATAAATAAATCAATAAATAATTCCACTGCTCTCTTGTCTCCTCTGAGGCTGGGACTCTAAACAGTGATCTGTGCTCGTCTGTGCAGACAAATACAGAACAGTTAGCATGTTTTGCTCAAACTTTCGCCATGGCGTTAGATCGGGTACACCTGTGTCGCTTGTGAAATCAAAATGATGGCGCCGTGGGTGGAAACTTACAGATTAAGGGGTGGTAATATTATAATGAGATCCCTTTGCCACGTCACCAAGTGAGCGAAATCTGACGCGCTCGTTTTCTCAGACGCTTGCAGAAAAAGGCTTACCAAAGCAAAGTTACTGGGTTAATCTTTTTCACGTTTCCTTGATTGGTAGATGCACCAGGGACCTGATTATTGCACTTAACACCTGGAAAAGTCCGATTTTAATGATATGTCACCTTTAAATGATTGAATGAAAACTATTCTTGCTCTCTTATATCAGCTTCAGCGCAGAACTCCAGTCAGCCAGCAGAAGGCAGCAATGGAGAGTGTTCAGCTGTTCCCACTCACCTCCACATCCATGTGTGGAGTGGCATCATGGGAAGTGTGCAGGGTGTGCCTCAGATCCAGGCAGTGGAGATTAGGTACAGGACCGCTTCATTCAGCATTGTATTGTTCTTAGCGTATCACTTTCCTGATAGCAAACATGATAGCTTTTCATTAATGTCTGAGCTTGATATGTCTAGATGCATATACAGTTTTGATACTTTGAGGACATTTTCCAATTTTCAATTTCATAGAAATAACATGGAGGATAGAGTGTGGTATGGGCAGGGTGAACCCATGTTTAAACTCAGAGCTAATGCAAAATTTCCCTGTGAGCTCATCTGTGACCTTTACTGACAATCCTCTTATATACACATCCCCCTAGATCCAGGTGGGTCCTAAGCACACACATATAATTGAGATTACTGTATAGATGCTGTTGCATTTAAGTTCGAAATGTATTTATTTTTACAGCTGAATGTTTTTTTCCCTGATAAAAATACAATAAAAATATATTTATTTTAAAAATATTATATATTGCAAATATTTTCAATATTGTCATACACATTTCTGAAATGGTTATTTCTATTGGTTTCAATCTGTGGCTTGCAAATACGGCATTATTTCACAAATCCACGTAAGTCATGAAGTCTCATGAACTCTGAAGGTTAATTCAAGGATCTTCTCTGCTGCAGGCTCAGTATTAACTTCCCCGAGTTCGACTTTGACAGGAACGATGTGTGCTGGCCCGAGCCGGCCTTCCCTCTCACAAGATACTATACTGGTGAGGGCTTGGGTTTCTTATGCTTACTAATAGAACTCTGTTCAGTTGAAAGAGTCAGAAACACTTAATGTGCTTTTCATTTTCATTTTTGTATTTTCCGATGTGTTGGAAACTATGTTGAAGTTGTAGCATATGTTCTTAAATTAGTTTATCGCTCATGTTTTGGTATTTTTGGATGGTTGTTTTGAAACATGAAGCACCAACAGCAGTCTCCTGCAGTGTGACATGCTAGACCTCATCTACAACTATTTTAAACAACATTTTTGTAATTCTTGTGCATGCAATTGTTATGACTTCATATTTGGTGACAACATATGACAACAAATGTAATTATTCACACTGCAGAACTCTTTAGGTGAGCTGCAGGTAGGTGGTTTTAAAAATGGGGAATGTCACAGCACCTAAACATATAGTTTCCCTTTTACAAAAATGTATACGTTAACCTAACACATTGATTCAATCTTAAAGTATTAATTATGCTTTCATATTTTTTAACTTTACACTTTTTTTTTGTATTCCCAGGCTCTGGCTAAAGGTCTCATTCTAGTGTTCTTCTTCATCGTTGCGTCTGTTTTAGGAACACCATGGAGACAAATCAGACAGGCATGGTGTAGTGCTTCATTTTGAAAGAAAGCAAGAGATAGAAAAAGAAAATGATCTATCAAATAGAATTTGATATTCAAGTGTAAATAGATGTAAAGATATGATTTATTTTCCTTTTATGGTTTGTAAATTTTTTTTTATGAATTATGATGTTTTGAGAACGTTTGTAGGTCACATTTATTATGTACAAAGAACTTTTGTACTTTTTTTTATTAAATATTGAATACAAAATAAAAATGCATATATTTCATATGTAATTTTTTTTGTTTCTTATACTCCTATACAGTATATGTAACAAACTATCACATATAATAATAATAATAATAATAATAGTAACTGATGATAATAATAATAATAATAGCAATAACACCAATATTATTATTATTTATAATAATATTGTTTTTTAAGCAAAAAACAATATTTAGTTTCATACACTACGATATATGTAACAAACTATCACTATATAGTAACTAGTAATAATTACTATAATTGTTATATTATTAGTAATAATAATAGCAACGCTAATAATATTATTATTGTTATTGTTTTATGCATGTAAAATGTTTTGTTTCTTCTGTTACTATATATGTAACAAACTATCACTATCAATATATAGTAACTAATAATAATAATAATAATAACAATAGCAACAATAATAATTATTATTCATATTAATATTGTTATTATTTTATATGTAAAAGCATTGTCTTGTTTCTTCCACTTAAATATTTGTAACAAACTATCAATAATAATCACATCATTAACATACTTTAACATACTACTACTACTAGTAATAATAATAATAACATTTTAATGATGTGATGTACAGTATTATGTGGTTATGATTTGAATGATTGGTCCCGCAGCGCCCCCTGCGGCAGAGACGCAGCGCAACTGGTGGGCGGGGCGTGAAACATCACTGAGCGCTCGCAGTCTCTCTCAGTCTCTGACTCCAGCTGATTTTCAGACCGCTAGTTCTGGTGTACTGTACTCGTGGCGACATGAGCGGAAGAGTCGGAGATCTGAGCGTGAAACAAGCCGAAGCTTTGGCCCAGGTGAATTCTTTTCCTTTTATTATTCTCAAGAGTATGTGATGGATTTAATTGCTCCGGGATTTTGGAATGTAATATTCTCCCGATCAGAGAGGCCACACACACACACACACACACACACACACCGCAGATGAAAACAGCCGAATCACGGTCGTTTAGAATGCAGAATCGATAGACTTTTATAAGAGTACAGAAGTATTAGTTAATCGCTCTTTTGCTGAGTTGTGTAAATTACGTAAGTACTCAAGTTTGCAGTGTTGCACGTGAATAGATGTTGCTAACGGATAGTTTGCACCAATGTGCATGTATGTATGTGCAACTCCTTACTGTGTCATCATTGCATAATTATTCATCTGTTTTCTTAAGTTTCGAGAAAATGTTAAGGATATTCTACCCCAGTGTCCATCCCAGAGTGACCACTTTCTGCTCCGATGGCTGAGAGGTGAGCTACTTCACTCACATTCATGATGCACAATGGACAATTAGAAGGTTAAATATTAATTTCCTGCTTGTTGCGTGTAATAGAGAGAGAGAGAGAGAGAGAGAGAGAGAGAGAGAGAGAGAGAGAGAGAGATAAGTTCCCTCTGTCCAGGACTAATATAGACATCAATTAATTTCCCTTACTTTGAGAACAGTTTAAGTCCGTTTCATATAAATCAATTATAACAGACATAATAAGCTTAATTAATGTAAAAGAATGTGCATGCCCTATAGAATATAATCTTGTAGAATGAAACTATTAAATAACATTTTCTAAACTGATACCACCTAAAGAATAGTATTGCATAGAATGATAAAATGTTATAGAATGATCGTACATATAGAATAGAAACACAAAATACTATTTGTTAAATAGTATGACCATATTTTAATAAAGCGTAATCTTATAGCCTATAAAATAGAACCTTATAGAATGAAATCATCTATAGAGTCAAATCTTACGGAACGATTCGGCGTATATAACATTTGATCTCATAGAATAGAATCTTTTGCAATGATACAGTCTGCAGAATAGAATCCTAGGGTTTCTAACACAATTCACACTGAGATTCTAGAGAGAGACGACATGTCCTGTACAGACTCGTGTTCAGACAGTATGAATCAGTGTAATCGGATCAATGCAGCGTGTGTGTCTGCAGTCAGGAACGGGGAGGACGGGCTCAGAAAGTCCTGGACCTCACACAATATATGATAGATTAGGGCCTTCACGCATTGTTCTGGTTAGAAATGGTCTAAATTTGTTTGTTCGTTCACTTATTTGAAATCTTTATGGCTATTTTATTTATGAATAGAAAGCAGACACTGAAAAAGAAAAGGTTAGGGGTCTAGATTTAACTGGAGCATTTAGTATTTAAAGTTTTTAAGTTCCTCTAAGCTTATCTTCTGTTGTAAGCCGTTTCAGATAAAGCGTCTGCTAAATGCATAAGTGTAAATGTTCTCTAAACTTTTAGCTGACCCTTCAGAGTGGCGTTTGGACGCCTCGCTGGCAGCCTTACAGAGGCTGTTCTTGGGTTTTGACAAAGGCCATTTTGTGTTTCTGAACGGGGCTGAATGCAGCCAGTCTTCTGCAGGGACATGGCACCAGACAGATAGCAGCACAGATTTTATGCAGGATTACTGATGTATTTGATTAATTAATATATTCAAATAAACAGTGACACCATCTAGCATGCCTGATGGAAACTCCTGAATGTGATGAATCATGACTGTGCATGTTTTTCCTCTAAGTCATCTGGGTTATTCATATATTTACTTCTGCATATCTGTATCATAATCTTTTGTGCTGCGTTAGAGACCGTTGTCACGGCATATTTCGTTAATAAAGGCTGTAGCATCTTGCAAGTGTTGATAAGATAAACGCTCAGTTGTGAAACCCGTCATTGAGGTCTTCAGTGATGTGATATGAGTTCACTGCAGTATAACTTTGAGTGCACAGGTACTGTAGTTCATGCCTTTACAGAAATGCATACACTACTGTTCAAAAGTTTAGGATCAGTAAGATTGTTTTGTAAGAAATTAAAGGGGTCATATGATGCTTTTTTAAAGATCATTATTTTGTGTATTTGGTGTAACAGAATATGTTGACATGCTTTAATGTTCAAAAAACACATTATTTTTCAAATACTGTACATTATTGTAGGTCCTCTATGCCCCGCCTCTCTCAAATGCTTTGTTTTCTACAAAGTCCCTCCTTCCGACAAGCGCAGTCTGCTCTGATTGGCCAGCTGACCCAGTGCATTGAGATTGGCAAAACACCGCAAGCACTCATCGGAAATGTAACGCCCCTTACCATAATCACAAGCTTCAGCTTTCAAAATAAATGTAAAGACAGACCCCTAAAGGGGAACAGTCGCGTGACAGACACAGTGATGAAGCTGGTCTCTCTAGCTCTCTCTCTCACACACACACGCACGCACGCACACACACACAATGCGCAAAACTCCGCATTTGAACAGTCAATAGCAAATACTTAAACTAATAACAAAACAGTAGCTGATTCAGAAGCGCCAGATTGTCATAGCAAAGTCAGAATTACCTCCTCTCCTAGATTCACGAAACGGTCATCCATAAAATGCATTGCTGTTCTGTTGTAAGTAATCTTAAAGATTCCTAAATGCGTCTACTTTCGGAAGGCCAAATAAAGTGCTTTTTCTTTCGCACTGAAACAACTCAACGCAAACTCAACTCAAACTTTATTTATAAAGCACTTTCAACACCACGACTGGAACCAAAGTGCTGTACAGAGAAAGATAAGGGGGGGAAAAAAATAAGAATGATAAGAATAATATAAAAACAAATGAAAAATAATAATAGTAAAAAAAAATAAACAATAATAAATAAAAAAATAAAAAAATAAATAATAATAATAATAGTGACAACAAATATCATACACAGCTAAAAAACATTGTCAAAAGCTAGGCCTTCTTTCTTTGCGTGAACATTTGGGCGGCATTATGCAAATATTTCCACATAGTGAGGTAGATATGTGGGGGCGTGTTAGAACGAGCCGTTTTAGGGGGGCGTGGCAGAGTCTTAACTTTGATAAAGAATATCTCTTTGGTTTTGAGACTTTAGTCTTTGCAACTTCAGGGATCTTATCTATGCACAATCAGCTTGTAACACTCCAAAGAGAAAGGAAAACTTGAAATCCCATCATATGACCCGTTAAGTAAATACTGTTCTTTTAAACCTTCTATTCATCAAAGAGTGCTGAAAAAAGAAATGTATCACAGTTTCCATAAAAATATTAAGACTGGAGTAATGGCTGCTGAAAATTCAGCTTTGCATCATAGGAATAAACTACATTTTAAAATGTATTCCAATAGAAAACAGATATTTTAAATTATAATAATAACTCAATATTCCTGTTTTTACTGTTTTTACTGTTTAAGTTGACTACTGCTTTAAATGAATGAATTAACTTGCTTTTGAATGGCAGTGTATGTAACTTTGTAACGGCTGTAGAGGTTTAATTAATGCTAAATAAGTCAAATATCACTTCTATTTTTGCTTAGACTAATAGGAATTTGTACAAAGCCTTAACCTCAAGATGCACAGCTCATCCTGCACTATTTGTGTAACAAACATGAGCAATATCTGTTACTTTTTCCAAGCGATTAGACTTATTGCTTTAATTGTGGACAATAAAATGGGTGAAAAAAATCTCACTGAGTAACAAACACCTTGCAACCATCCAGAACACCTTGGAAACCACATTAGCAACCTTCAAAAAAAACAACTCCATCACGCCCTGGCAACCACCCAAATCATTGTAACATAGAGGCGGTGATTTCTCCACAGAGAAATTGACCTTTTTTTGCCAGATAAATTATAATATACACATACTATAAATAAAAAAAAATACTTTTTTTATATACTTCTATAACTGCTATATTTTTACATTTACATTTGTGTTAAGAATTATTTTGTTAAATGATTATATATTGCATATATGAATACATTGTGTTATATTTTATATTAATAATTATAATTATACAAAGATTTTTTTGATATTATATAAATATTGTTATATATTAATAATTGTTTATTGAGTTGTATTGTTATTATGATTATTATAATTTCTACTACTGAGTTTGTCTTTGCTGCTGCTGATAAATAACTAACTAAATTACTAACTAACTAAATAAATCTAGTTAGTTTGATTAATGTTGTATTTAAGAAGAGAAGGCACATTATCCACCTATTGACATATCCGTTCCACAAAACACTGAGCGCTTTTGTCAGTTGTGTCATAATCTTCTTTGTGTGTATTAAATACTTATGTATGACTCCATGTCTGACTAATTCTGGGTCAGTCGTGTCTCTAGGCCAGTCAGGTACAAACAAGTGTGACTAGATGACAATAAAACTAATCCACTCAATTTACAGGACTGTGGAAATTAAATTGGGTTGGGTTGAATTTGCAATTCATATATTTTGTGGTAATACCTGTTTGAGGATAGGCTTTTCCCTCCAAAGTAAGTCTGTCTACATGGGAATATGTTGAAGGTTAGCACACTGCGGCCTACCCAGTCTGCTCATGGGCCTGCATGTCTGCAAACTTTCCTTCTTGTCAACTGAACGGTTAATCTGTTACCAAATCTGTTATGTGCAGGTTATCTTGACCGAGTTAAGACACGTAAAAGTTTGTCTTGTGGAGTAAGGATATTGAGTAAAGTCATGTGGGCCAGTTTATTAATGGATTTTGTTTGTGTGCAGGATTTGTGGTTAAAGATTAGGGCTGGAAACTGAAGGCAACACACTTAAGCTTCCTGTAATAAATTAGTTATAATGGATGAAAAACAGTTACACTTAGTTATTGTTTTCTCTCCATTTTTATACTAATCTTTATTGCAACTTGTTTTTCTTGTTTTACAGCTAGAAATTTCAATCTACAGAAAGCCGAGGCCATGATGCGCAAGGTATCACACAAACATACTATTTCATTGAGTTTTTTAGTATTTACACTACTGTTCAAAGTTTGGGATCAGTAAGATTAAAGAAGGAAAGAAGGTTATGTTCACCAAAAAATGGTGATGTATAAAATAATAATAATAATATATATATATATATATATATATATATATATATATATACACAGTATATAAACAATTTTTATATTTTTTTTCTGTGATGCAAAGCTGAATTTTCAGCGGACTTTTTTTTTATTATTAGTTCAATATAATTGTGCTGCTAAATGAAGTGTGAAAGTGATTTTTTTTCAGGATTTTTTGATGAATCAAAAGTCCAAAAGAATAGCATTTGTTTGAAATAGAAAACTTTTGTGACATTATAAATGTCCTTACTGTCACTTCTGATCAATTTAATGCGTCCTTGCTGAATAAATATATTTTAAAACTATATACATTTATTTAATAAAGTCTTGCTGACCCCAAACTTTTGAACGGTAATATATATCATCATATTTAACATTGCTGTTAATTCAGTGTATAAACAAACTCTTGGTATCACTAGTTCTGTAATTTAAACCTCACATTTACTCAATTCTGAATAATCCTGTTTACACAATAATGAATAATGTGTAATTCTTTAACCTTTGGGCACAGACTGTGTCAAACTGCACTGAAAGAAGAACATTTCTGTAAATCTCTGGATTCATACAGTGTGATGAGTTTGGGTGTGATTGACCTTCACGATACCAGGCTTTATGGCAGCGTTTGGTGTACACTACCCAAAGGCTTCAAACAACATGTTGAATAACACTATGTAATATGATCTCACTAATATTAGACCCTGTTGAATTTCAAAGGGAGAATCGCTGATTTAGTTCATCACTCACAGCGTCACTCACAGTATTTGATCATAAATACAGTAAAAACAGCAGTATTGTGAAATAGTATTACAGTTTAAAATAATTGTTTTAAAATTTAATTTATTCCTCTGGTGGGAAAGCTGAATTTTCAGCATCATTACTCCAGTCTTCAGTGTCACATGATCCTTCAGAAATCATACTAATATGCTGATTTGCGGCAGAAACATTATATAATAATAATAAATATATTCATTATGTTTAGCAAGGACACATTATTACATTAACCAAAAGTAATGACTGTAAAAAATGTTACAAAAATTTATATTTCAAATAAATGCTGTTATTTAAAATGTTGTATTCATGAAACTGTCCTGGAAAAACATGTATAATGGTTTCCACAAAAATCTGTTTTAATTTTTTTCTTGAGCAGCAAATCATCATATTAGAATGATTTCTGAAGGATCATGTGACACTGAAGACTGGAGTAATGATGCTGAAAGTAAAATGGGAAACACTGTTTTTACTATATTTTAAGTCAAATAAATGCAGCCTTGGTGTGCATAAGAGACTTAATTCTTTTTAGCTTTGTTCAAAAAAATTAATTATTGCAAACTTGACTGGCAATATGTTTTTTTCTGGGCTTACAATTATATTATTAATCCGTAATAATAACAAAAGTGAACAGATCTTTGAACAGATTGTGGTGCAGATAGCAGTTCTGCTGTGAAGTGTGCTGTTCAGGAGCCAATGAGTCACGTTAGTGCCTAATCACAGCTCATGGGCGATTACACCATGATCATTCTGTGCTATTGGGTGTTCAAAGTGCTGTTTGCTTTCCCATTGTGTGAGTGATGCTTGTGTAGTTTATGGGTTTTTTATTACAGACATTTTCTCGCCATCTTGTATCTCTGAACTCTGTTACCAGTATCCATTGAACCTCAGGTCAAAGCACAGCAGTATCTAATACACAGAGCAAATTATGTTCAGGCAGAACTGATAACGCTGTCAAACTTTGCTGTGGTGAAGGTTTAAATCTTGATCATGTTAACAGTTTTAGAGCAAAAACACAGGCATGTTTTTAATCATGTGTTGTTTTTCATGCACAGCACATGGAATTTCGGAAACACTTGAAAGTTGACACCATCACCACAGAGTGGCAGGTGCCAGAGGTATGACACACTCGTTTAATGATTAAAGAATATACATATTTCATATCTAACATATCTATACTTTTTAATATTTACATTACTGTTCAAAGCAGTTACACTACTCTTCAAAGTAGTTTGAATCAGTAAAATTAGTAAAAAGATTTTTATGTTCACCAGTCAAAAACAGTAATAGTGTGAAATAGTATTACACTTTAAAATATTTATGTATTATTATATATGAATTATTTAAGATTTTCTGTTTAGTATAGTTTACATTTACATTTTATTTCTGTAATTGCAAAGCTGAATTTCATCAGCGATTACTCTAGTCTTCTGTGTCTAGAAATGAACAGGTGTTTTTTGCCGCTGTCCCTTTAAGACTTCTGTGCATATGACCTCTATTATGATTGGCTGACCTACTCAAGCTCGTTATAAACACTGCCATTTCTTAAAGGGGTCATCGGATGCCAATTTTCCACAAGTTGATATGATTCTTTAGGGTCTTAATGAAAAGTCTGTAACATAGTTTGGTAAAAATTTCTCAATGGTAGTGTAAAACAACACTGTTTTTAGCCCGTCAAAAACAGCTCTTTTCAGAGCAAGCTTTTTTCTTGCATGCCGCTTTAAATGCAAATGAGCTCTGTTCGCCCCGCCCCTCTCTTCCGAGCCGCTCTCAGAGACGTAAACTTTAGCAGCATTCATCGTGAAACTCGCTAACTAGCACGTTATTAGCAAAGGCGATTTTGCAAAGATTCATTAAAAAAACCTTACACACTTCTTCTAGAGGTGAAGCTGGATCACGAATGATTCGTGCGAAGGTAGACGCATTTAGGTAGATCGGGGGGCGCATTCCCTTCAGAAACAAATGCAATCCACTGTGTCTTCAGCAGCTCACATGTCGGAAGTGCATGTCGATGACCCCTTTAATGAAACTTTTTTTTGTTAGTTTCAGTAAATATTTTGCATAAAGTGGGAAAGGTTTTTTGCAATGCTGATGTTGAGTGTATATACAGTACATCAAGCTCTCCTGTTTTCCCTGATGTGTCCCAGTTTAATTTTATGATTTACACTTGTATTGATTTTTGTGCTCACTGCTCAGGTAATAGACAAGTATCTGTCTGGTGGCATGTGTGGCCATGACCGTGAAGGGAGCCCCGTCTGGTATGATGTCATCGGACCTTTGGACCCTAAGGGTCTGATGCATTCGGCGTCCAAGCAGGACTTAATCAAGTCTAAAGTCAGAGACTGTGAGATTCTGCAGAAAGAGTGTGACTTACAGAGCGAACGGGTATGTGTGCGGCTGTGAAAAGTGCTGAGGAATAGTGAGGAGGTTATGATGAATCATATCATGGCTTTATGTGTGTATTTAATAGTTTATGTCAGTCTGCTTTCTCTTTCTTCCCTCCCAGTTGGGTAGGAACATTGAGGCAATTACTATGGTCTATGACTGTGAAGGTCTGGGAATGAAGCACTTATATAAGCCTGCTATAGAGACTTATGGAGAGGTGTGTTTTTTATTTTTTATATATTGTGTGGTTCTTTCAGTTGCATTAGACTCATTTATGTCTTTAATGTTCTTTCACAGGTTCTCACTATGTTTGAAGATAACTATCCAGAGGGACTCAAGAGGTTATTTGTCATTAAAGGTCAGTAGTATCTTCCCAACTTTGTCAGTTATTAATATGGTATATTTGCACACTTAGGAGTTATTTAGTAAGCAATGCATATTGTGCATGTCACTATGATATACCGCTTGTGAAATCAGAATCTCTTTCTGTTGCAGCACCCAAACTGTTTCCTGTGGCTTACAATCTGGTGAAACATTTTTTGAGTGAGGACACTCGCCGTAAGGTCATCGTACTGGGATGTAAGTGAACACACATATCTTAACGCACTAATGTCTTTTCAGGGTTCCTACGCAGTATGGAATTTGATTTGAGTAATATACAGGTCTGGATAAGTATGGAAACATTTTCATTTGTCTAACCAGTCTCTTTTAAACTTCACTAAATGAATGTGTGTGTATGCATTCTGCCACCTCTGTCTCAATATACTGTACAACTCGACATATGTGACAAATCATATGTGACAAATCATATGTGACCCTGGACCACAAAACCAGTCTTAAGTCGCTGGGGTATATTTTTAGCAATAGCCAAAAAAACATTGTATTGTATTGAGTCAAAATGATCGATTTTTCTTTTATGCCAAAAATCATTAGGATATTAAGTAAAGATCATGTTCCATGTAGGGTTGGGCTGATAGACAATGCCATCGTCCATCGCCGATGGCTGACAGACATCATGATGTTAAGCTGACATCGTGATTCCTCCACCCGCCCCCCACCACCACCCCCTCTCCCGCAACCTGCCGCATCCCAGTTCCGTGTTCGGAAAGGAAATTAAGTGTACTACGGAAACCCTAAAGGGAATAAATAGCCTACAAGATGGGAGGATACAATTTCAATACTTTTTCTTGCAATTATATCGTTGGGTAGGTATAGGCGACTGTATATAAATTGCGGGCATCGGGGAGCCGCTATTGAAACCGTTTCGATTGTGCGCTCTCATTTTACTTTCACTTTCACTTTTGAGATTCGCGATCACAAGGACTCTATACTATGGAGAGGCAGTACCTACTACATATTTGACAAGATTAGATGTTTGTCATTGGTGGTCAGGATCTGCAAATCATTCACCATCATCCTATCAGACATTTCTCCTTACTCTGTGTATGTGGTAAGTGAACTTTCATGTACTGTAATACAACAGGCTACCGCTAGCAAGTGGCTAACCTTTTAGTGGCTCCATATAATGCGTTATTTGTTTCACGCTTCGGACACACCCCTAACCCCACCCCGCCCCCCGATGTCATCGTCCATCACGATGTTTCAATGTTGACATCATCCGATGCCAATTTGGTAGACATCGCCCAACCCTAGTTCCATGAAGATATTTTGTAAATATCCTACCGTAAATATATCAAAACTTAATTTTTGATTAGTAATATTCATTGCTTAGAACTTAATTTGGACAACTTTAAAGGCGATTTTCTCAATATTTAGATTTTTTTTGCACCCTCAGATTCCAGATATTCAAATAGTTGTATCTCGGCCAAATATTGCCCTATCCCAACAAACCTACATACATCAATGGAACGCTTATTTATTCAGCTTTCAGGTGATGTATAAATCTCAATTTCAAAAAATTTACCCTTATGACTTTGGTTTTGTGGTCCAGGGTCACATATGTTAACTCAGCGGTAGGACACTGCACTTATTCACAATCACAAAAGTACATAAAAGTACATTATTTGCATGTGCGCACACTAAAAAGCCTGTCAAACAGTGCCTGATTACTGGACTAAGTTATCTTTCACGTCTGATTGTGCTAATACTGTCAAAACACACAAGGTTTACATATAAACACAGTTGGTTATGTGAGAGTAAGTGAGAGTTAACAGTTGAGAGAAAAACGGATGCGTGCCTGTATATTAGATGCGTGTCTTAAAGCGACAACAGACTAATTGTGCTGCTGCTTGTCATTAAAGGGATAGTTCACTCATTATTTACTCACTCTCATGTTGTCCCAAACCTGTATTAATTTCCTTTTTGTGCTGAACACAAAAGAAGATATTTTGAAGAATGTGGGTAACCAAACCGTTGCTGGTCCCCACTGACTTTGCTAGTAGGGAAAAAAATACTATGGAAGTCACTGGGGACTAGCAACTTTTTGGTTACCCACATTCTTCAAAATATCTTCTTTTGTGTTCAACAGAAGAAAGAAACTAAGTCAGGTTTAAAACAACTTTAGAGTGAGTAAATGATGACAGAATTTTCATTTTTGGCTGAACTATCCCTTTAATGTTAATAAAACATCAAAACACAAAGAATAAAGTTGCTTTAATTAGAATCGATGTATAATTTATACAGTACAGAGTATTTTTTAATAACAAAGATAAAATGACAAAGATTTGTATCCCCGCCCACTTTGGCCTAAATATCTACCATTCTTTTTTTATTTTATTTTATTACCCTGTAAGGCTTTGTTTTTAAAATAGGGAAAGTACAGTAGTTTGGCTGTACTCCTCAGACAACTTGCAAAATAGTAAAAACAACAAGACAAAGAGTCATGATAAAATCATAAATTGTGATTTTCCTGAAAAAAATCGTGATATGATATTTTTGCCATATCACCCACCCCTAATGCATATAACATTACAGCAATTATTTGGCAACATAATAGCATACATAGTCAGAATATAACATTCATGAGAACAGTTTACTTTTAATACCATTTATGAAATCTTGTCTGCAAAATCTACAGACAAGTCTGGAAGAGTATGGAATTTTAAAATGGAAAATGTGTAACGTGCAGTTGTATTCATAAAACTTTTTAAGACAAATTCCTGTACTGACCTGCAGTTTTCAGATCATTCAGCTAAATCTTAATGCATTTCAGTGGAAAATTTTGCAAATATCTTTAGCTGACAGAGTAGCTGGGGTGTTTCCTAAAGCAATATTCTGTGTTTTTAATCTTGATTGTCTGCGTACTGTATGTTTGACATCCTGTCAGTTACCATAGACTATCATTTCAACTCATCCTTTGGTGTGTATAAACAAAAAACACGTGTTTACAGTAAATTACTAGCTACAGCTACTCCTGTTAAAAAATTAACTTGCTAATTTTCCATTTCAATTATTTGCTGTAAGTGTGTTTCCCGTTTTTGTGTTTAAACGTTGAGAGTCGAAATGCTCAACAGAAGTGCATAGACATTAAGTTGAAAAATAAACCCAGAATATTAGTACCCACAGCTGCCATCCAGATGTTTGACATAAGTCATGTTTTCACACAAATGCATTTTATCATTAAGCTTCTGTGTCTGTCTCCTCAGCAAGCTGGCTGGAGGTTTTACAGAAATACATCGACCCTGAAGAGCTCCCAGCGTACTATGGAGGCAAACTGACTGACCCTGATGGTGACCCCAGATGTAGAACCAGGGTGAGAAAGAAACAAAGAGCACGTATCATGCTAATGTTGGCTAAGTGACGTTGACTTGTTAACGAGGTAATGTTTAGCTGTAACTAAACCTAGATTTCTTCTTTCAGTTTAAATGGAATGACGCTGAAGATATTAAGGAAGTTGCGAAAACCACATGAGAATTAGTCAGCAGTTTCCGTTTCATGAATCTTGAGGTCTAACCCATGTGCAAAACCAACTTTCTTTATTGACATAGAGCGTCCATCTCATACTTTAATCAGCGGTGAAGTAATGTAGGATTCTTGATTTTAGAAATGTCAAGAATTTCTTAGTTTGTTGATTGAACTGTCCTTACATCTGTGCTGGCTGTATTTAATATATATATATATAT
>NW_015505448.1:368691-375575 GCF_001515645.1 Sinocyclocheilus grahami | reverse complement strand
TATATATATATATAATTAAGTATGTTTAGATCTTTATATAAATATTTATATAAAACAAAAATAAAGTTAATACATTTTACAGTGTTTATGCAGGGTCCAAAATTAATTTTTTTAATTGCAAAACAATTCATGGTTTAATTCACAATGAAAACAATTGTAGAGATACAGTTGGAGTACTAAAGAAAAAGACATTGACTGTTGCATGTACAAAAAAAGGTTTTTCCACAGTGGAAAATTGACCATCAGCAGTTTAGCAGTTTTTTCTTGTATTATCACAACTCTGGATCTTCATGTGGAGATACAGTCATGCTGTTAAACCACCAAAATGCAAATGTGAGGAACAAGATCACAGTTTTATGACTTTTGGCATCACAGAAAGTTTCACTGGCTTGTATATGATGCTATGAGAGACATCACAATCTGCTACAAATAAATTTGAGAAATAGCTTAATTCCAGTGACCATATATAATTTTTAGGTATTTTAATTTTAAGTAATGCAAAATCCAGTTTCATAGCCAAACGTTTATTTTGGACTGTTTGTATGTTGTTTGTTTCCTGCTCATCTAGTGTCATAGAAAAATGCTTCACAATTTCAACCTTCTATGGTCAGCGCTTATTGTTTTGGTAAATATTTGTGATATGAGTTCAATTCAATGCTATGTTCAGCCCACATAATTTCCATACAACCTTCCGACTAAATGTTTGAAGAGCCGACACAGCGTTTGTCTTTACGTGCTTTCCTTCAGTTTATGAAACATACAATGACAGATGTAAATGAAGATCTGCTGTCCACCTGTTCTCTCCCCGCTTTGTGTTGCTCAGTTTAATGCTTTGAATTTGCTTATTCACCTATTTAGTTCAAACCTAAAGGAGCTTCTTGCTTATCCTTGCATCAGTAAACCCACATAATTTAGCAATACCAGGAAGCATAGTATAGGAACATAGTCAGCCTGTTCCCACTGAAAACCTCCTTATAGATGTATTTTTAGTATCTAATAGTGTCTCAAATCAACAGAGGGGTGGAATAGCGGTCAAATGGTTGTTTATCTATACCGGTTTATGATTGCAAAACATACATTTCTTTATGATACACTTGATACCATGTGTGGTGTAATCTGGATGAGAGCCTGTTGGATTGCTTCACTGGTTATTGCATAAGCTGATTACTCAGTTGATCGGCTGGCAAGGTTGCAGCTTTGGAGCGCATGACATGACTAATCTTCCCCTCCAATCTGTCAAAGCATTGTGGATATGATTTTGTTTGTGATAAATCCTGAATGTGAAGAGCAAAGGGCTGTTATGACAGCGGCACTGGCACTTAAAAAGCACCCTGTCAAACGGACATACAGGACCTATTTAACCCTATGGTACTGCTCATTTAGGGGTCACACTTGTGCTCCTTGGCAGTCATGACAGATAATAATTGTACTTTTTTATGAAATTATGTACACTATTTAGTTTCAATACTATTTATTCTGTAACATTTCGTATTTTTGTATCTAAGTAATGCAGGATTTTTTTCAAGATCACAAGTGTGATCCAAAAATGAAAATTTCACCCTCAGGCCATCCAAGATGTAGTTGAGTTTGGTTCCTCAATGGAACAAATTTTGGAGAAATGTAGCACCACATCACTTGCTCACCAACAGATCCTCTGCAGTGAATGGGTGCCGTCAGAATGAGAGTCCAAACAGCTGATAAAAACATCACAATAATCCACACAACTCCAGTCCATCAATTAACATCTTGTGAAGTGAAAAGCTGCATGTTTGTAATTTAAAAATTCATCGAGATGTTTTTAACTTCAAACTGTTGCTTCCAGCTAATATATATTATAGCTAATATATACATCACTATCTAATATATACATACACTACCTATGATATTGCTTAAGGTTGAGTAAATTTTCAACACATTTTCATTTTGAAACTATTCCTTTAAGACAATTTAGCCTTTTCTAATCATGCCCATGATTCATTTTTGTGTGTTTATATAGCAAGTGTCTCAAAAATCACAAATGAATTAATTAGCCTACATAAACATTTTTTTCAATCTAAAATGAGCAAAGACCACCACAGGGTTAAATTTCTGTTTCCAAAAATAATTCTGTGCTAGTGGAGATGTAGGATTTAAAACAGAATCACATTCAGATTTCTGAACGGAGGCATTTTGTGTCTGTATGTAGATACACAGGTAAAGCGGCTGCCCTCTTCAGGACTGGAAGTGCTAAAAAAAAAACTCAGAAGACTTTGTGAACTCTCAAAGTGGACTGATATTTAGTTACAAATGTTTATTGACTGTAATCCTTGGAGTCTTTATTGGACTGTGATATTGCACAAGCCAAATACATGTCTGTTTACTGTGCTTAAAGCTAGAGAGCTGAAGATAATGATTGTTTATCTTGTCTTAAAGAGAGTTTGAGTGCTTGTTTTTCCACTGGTATGACAAATGGACGGCAATTTCCTTGCCTATTAAAACTGTAATTAACCTTAATGAATACCAGAGCACTTCCTTCAAGGGAAAATCGCTAAAGGGGAACAGATGCAAGTACACAAGAAGGAGCTGTTTGTACTAATGAGCACAGATGGAGTCATTACATGTTTGAATGACATGTTGAGACTTACGCAAATCACAGAACAACAGGCTTCTATTGGAATGTCTTTACACAAGGCTGTTTTATTGAGAGAGTAAAGCAATTGTGGCTATATCCCAATTCACATGCTTCTATTACAACTTCCAAAAATATGTGCTTTTGAGTATGTAAAAAGACGCTATGACAGTTTTGGGCCATACTGATAAAACTGTCTTGATACCACATTTCCATGTTTTGCATGTAAGTGTTAGCATCTAAATATATTCCTGTACTCATTAAATTCAGTTACTTTTACCTAAAATCAACTTTATAAAAGACATTCAGTACTCTTTTTGTTTTCATTATGGGACACATTTCTGAATGAAATAGAATAGTCAACAATAACAAAAATAAGATGAGACTAGATTTTATCCATCATTATTTGTATTACACTACTTTTGGTCAGAAAGAATTTTTTTTAATGTTTTTGAAAGTCTCTAATGTTCACCAAGCCTGCATTTGTTTAGTCTACAAAAGTACAGTAAAAGAACTTTTTCTATTTGAATATAATTTAAAATCGAATTTATTCCTTTGATGTCAACGCTGAATTTTCAGCAGCAATTACTTCCGAAATGTGATGTTCCAGACACATTTCTTATTATTATAACAGTTAAAAACAGTTTTAGTGCTTAATAGTTTTGTGTGAAACTGTGATATATTTCATGATTTTTTACTGTTTTATAAATTGTAACATGATACATTTCTTTACTGTAAATTTGATCAATTTAATGAATCATTGTTGAATTAAAGTATTAATTTCTTTTAAAAAATGACTTGACCCCAAACTATTGAACAGTAAATATATTATATTATATTATATTATATAGAAATAATATAGCATCCATGCACCTTATTTGGGATGCACTAATAGTATGTGAATTGGGATTTAATACGTTGAGTCATTGAATATGAAGTATTGTCTGTGATTTTGAGTGTCTAAATTGGTTTCTGTGTATGAAAATAATAGTGCATCATTTTGAATGCTACACCTTTTCTCAACCAACATCTTAATATTTGAGTCTGTGACTCCAGACAACGTGACCTTAACTCTTTATAAAGTGTCTGATGTTTATGCTGTCAAGTTTGCTTGTTTTCTTACTGTATTCAGTGACTATTTAGACTCTTATTTCTGTATTTTACTGGATTTTGAGCACATGAAAAGAAATAAAAAGAACACATCTGCAGTCTGTAATATTGCAACATTTTTCTCTTTAAGCTTCATGGTAGAATACTCAACCTATATGTAGGATAATGAATCTCAAACAGTGCATGTTTGTGTTCCTTATTAAAAGCCACTTTGATTTGGGCTGCTGTCCTATCTGTGTTTATTTCTGTTTCCTTATTTTCCATAAAATGCTTTACTAACGTTAAAATGTCAGGCTTTTATCTTTCGCACACATGATGCTTCTGTAAGTTTCATCCTCCTTTGTTTTTTATTTTCATTTTCAATTCTGATGAATCATTACCAACTCATCTCAGCCAAGCACATGTTAAACAAAGGTTTTTGTGGGTTTTTTTCAGATTACGTTCGGATCAGAGATTCCCAAGACCTACTATGTTCGAGACTCCATTAAAGTGGACTATGATCAGTGTGTGACTATTGGCCGTGGCTCATCTCATCAGGTGGAATATGAGCTACTTGCACCAAACTGTGCACTAAGGTGATCTGAGGAAACACAAAAATGCTTTCTAATACTAATACCACACAAAAACACACTCTCTGAGACTGATAACAGACATGGAGTTCGCCACGAACCAGTCAGTGTTCATGACATTAAAGGTGCTGTAAACAAACCAGCAAGAATCTCTGCATGGGACGTGCATTTGGGTTTACTAACATTGGGATTTGTTGGCACACCTTTGAAAGGCCTGGATTTGGATGCGAGAGTGTGAGCTTGTGAGCTTTTCAGTCCAGGAACTTCTGTGTGTGATTCTACTCTATTCAATGGTCTCCTCTTCAGATGGCAGTTCAACTGTGATGGTGCCGACATAGGTTTCGGTGTCTATATGAAGAAGAGGATGGGAGAGTGGATGAAGGCTAGTGAGATGAAGGAAGTTGTGCCAAATCAGCGTTACAACGCACACCTGGTACCCGAGGACGGATCCCTCACCTGCCCAGAACCAGGAGTGTGTAAGTACAGCCTTACAGGCTTCATTTGATATCACTGATTGAGATGAACATTAAACGTGCATGTGGCTTTACTGTATTTTGTTTTATTCAGACGTACTGCGATTTGACAACACATACAGCATCTTCCAGTCCAAAACGGTCAGCTTCACAGTGGAGGTCCTCCTACCTAGTCAAGTCAACCAATCAGAACGTTAGATATTATGGCAACAAGCAAGTAGACAACTAGGTTATGGTTTAGAAACTATTGCTCAGAAGCATAAACTCACAACATCTTAGACAGTATATCTGCTTTAGTAAATATTATAATAATGCTGCTCTCGAAAAGGAGAGTATGTAATTGAACTGACCAATCAATGCATTACAATGGTGGGATAAAATTACACTTCAGTGATCGACGTGCAATGAGAGACTGTATCGTCCACTGACATATCTGGATCCTGACTTCGATGCCAGTGTGATTCTTTGCATTTGTTTTTTCTGAGATGAACCTGTTATCAGGTTCATTTGTTATATATTAATGAAGTGCTTATCATTGAGCCGTGGCTTAAGTGTAACAGCTGTGCTGCAAATTACTAGACTGAAACTGTCTTGGCATGTATTATTTGAGCTTGCCCTTGTGTGCCCTCTTTATGATTGCCTTAACTCATGTTCTTGGAAGTTATTTGATCTGTTTAGTTCTTTTTGATAATGAATTAATTCAGATGATGAGTCTGCACACATTTCCCTCAGAATGTGGTAAGAGGTTAAATTATTAAATACTTTTATGTTATTGACGCACACAAATCTGTGAACCTTTTGAAATATTTTGTTTACAAGGAGCAGAATTTTGTTTATGTGATGCAGAATATGATGTTGACATCATGGGTGGTTTGCCTTTTTTAATCCTACTTTTTTAAAATTATTATTTAACTAATTGATGTTGTAAACTTTTGCTTAGTAAGGAGATTTTATACCTCAGGTCCTTGTGTTTACGGTAACAGTGCTCATATTTGATTCCAGCAATGTGCATCTGTTCTGTCAATGTCTTTCTATGATTGACCACATTATATTTTCTCTTATTTCCATGTCTCTTTTTGATATTGTAATATTGATGTAATTTATGAGTGATATTATGTTGATTTGAATTAATTTACTAATTAAATATATACATTGCAAAAGCATATACATTTTTTCTTGTCTTTCTGAACGATATTAATGCAGGCCTATACTTTTAAAGGAATGTCTAACAACCAGTTCCCATGCACAGAGTAAATCTACTCTAATTAAAATAATTTGGAATAAAGAACGTTCACTTAAAGCTCGGTGTAGATCAAGACTGCTTCATGTATGGAGGTTGTATGCAGGGTGAGTGTTGTGTGATATAACTGCAGTAACGTTCATTTGTAGCCTGTCTGATGGCTCTACCTGTTGGTGGAAGCGTGTAGCGCCATTATAATGAAGCCAGTAGTTACAGCTCTGTCCATTAGAAAGTGCCATTAAAACGGGAATCTAAAGATACCGAAGAGTAGCTTTATTTGCATAGCAAAAAGAAGCATTACATTTCCAAATCATTAATAAAAATATAAATTGTAATTGTTTAACAATATAGTTTTTATTGGTTTTTATTTTATTTATTTTTTTAAATCATAATACAGCCTTCGTGAGCATAAGAGACTTTTTCTTTGAAATGTGGAGGTGTTTGTAGTGTTTATACAGTGATCTAATCTATAATATAAATGTGAAAATAATTGGATCTAATACAAAAATATCATGTATGTGTGTAAATCTGATGAAAGCTTTCCAGAATTTAGAACATATTTGTAAGGAAAATTAAGATTTGTATTGTGGCATCCATCAATGTACTGAAATGCAATATATATTCATAATGTAAATTTTAGTTTACGTGACTTACTGTATAAACACCACAAACATATCCAAACCTCAAAAACCGAAAGTCTGTTATGCTCACCAAGGCTGTTTTATTTTAAATCAAAACTACAATAAATAAAATTAATACTGTGAAGTTTTATTACAAATTAAAACAAATATTTTCTCTTTGTGTATATATATATATATATATATATATATATATATATATATATATATTTATAGAGAAAAAATGCAATCTTTATACAAAGCACA
>NW_015505448.1:352018-368452 GCF_001515645.1 Sinocyclocheilus grahami | reverse complement strand
TATATATATATATATATATATATATATATATATATAAAATTGTAGAGAATAACTGGTCTGCCTTCAGCAAGCAAACTCAAGAAACAGGGTAAAACTATTTTGGCAAAATGTATGTAATTTTATTGTACAAACTATTGATAATCACTTTGTTTTGTTATGGAAAGATGTATTATTTGGTATATTGGAGAACAGCAAAGAAAAGCACAGTCACGTTTGCATGATAAATCTTATTTGTTTACATGCAAAATTTCATATTCACAAAAGTTCTCATGCAAAAAAAAACTAAGTTTTTTTTCTTTTAGGAAGGAAATGGAGCATTATATTGATACTATACGATATTCTATGAAACAAAAAGCAATTAAAACGGTGAAAGTTTGTAAACGCTTTAATATTTTTATATAGATTAGTATTTGTATACAGCCCCTCTAGTGTGAAATTGTTTATTTCATGTATAATGTTTATTGTTTATGTCATGTATAGTGTTTGTCATATACATGTATTTTGATCTTGTTAATAAAAAAAATAAAAAATAAAAAAAACAAACTCAAGAAGCAGGGTTGCCAGGTTTTCACAACAAAACCCGCCCAAGTGCTACTCAAAACTAGCCCAAAACTAGCCCAATCGCGTTCCGGAAGGTAAAATACACGTAAAATACTCGTTTTTGGCTGGGTTCGCATTCCAGAGGCTAAATATCACGTTATTGGGGTCGCTTCAACCCGCGGACATGAAAAACAACCCGCGGCAACAGTGTTAAACTAGTCCAATTCTGCGGGGAAACCGCGGACTTGGCAACTCTGCCAAGAAGGCTCGTTCTTCCTCATTAGGTGACGATCCGCACGCTGATTGGAGTTATGTTAATGAGGGGGCGAGGCCTTGGGAAATGAGTAGGTGACGTCAACTCTCATTCCGCAGAGAGCGAAACAAACATGGCGACAGGATGGAGTGGGAAAGGGTGTACGCTAACGTTAATGCTGTTCCTTTGGAGTAAAATCTGCGCGAATGGAGCGGAATCCCTGGGGAGCGACAGCCGAATCCTCGGCATGCGGCTGGAGTGGAGCGACAAGCCCGCCACGACCACCGACAATGGAATCATACAGGTAACCGAGGGGAGCAAAATCAAGCTCAGGTTCTACGGACTGCAAATCAGTAATGACACCTGGGAGCAGATTAAGTTCGTGGAGCAGGGCGAGGACAGCAGCTCTGACTTCAACAGGACTTGTGCTGACTTCACCAAAGACCTCTCCATCCAGCCTAAAATGGAGGTTAGCAGCCAGGGCACATCTGGGGTGCTGGAGGTCAGTATTAAACCACTTAGGAAAAGTGAGTCCCAGAGGGATTACGGGCTGTGCATCAGACACAGCCAAGATGGGAAGTGGTACCTCCTGGGAGAACATGATGGAAAGTTGCATGTGGTGGAGGAGAAGAAGTCTCTGCTTCCCATTTGGTTCCAGGTGATCTTGATTTCCTGCCTCCTGGTGCTCTCAGGTATGTTCAGTGGTCTAAACCTGGGGCTCATGGCTTTGGACCCCATGGAACTGCGAATCGTCCAGAGCTGTGGCAC
Organism: Sinocyclocheilus grahami; assembly: GCF_001515645.1. Classification (NCBI taxonomy): domain Eukaryota; kingdom Metazoa; phylum Chordata; class Actinopteri; order Cypriniformes; family Cyprinidae; genus Sinocyclocheilus; species Sinocyclocheilus grahami. The sequence goes on along the minus strand of NW_015505448.1, from coordinate 366,891 downwards.
GGAGAAAGAGAAGAAGTACGCACGCAAGATCGAACCCATCCGGAAGAAAGGAAACTATCTGTTGTGCTCGCTTCTCCTCGGGAACGTGCTGGTCAACACCACACTGACCATCCTGCTCGATGATCTTATCGGCTCTGGTTTGGGTGCTGTGGTGGCATCAACCATCGGCATTGTCATCTTCGGGGAGATTGTTCCTCAGGCGCTCTGCTCTCGCCACGGCTTGGCGGTGGGTGCCAACACCATCCACCTCACCAAGTTCTTCATGCTTCTGACCTTTCCGCTGTCGTTCCCCATCAGCAAACTTCTAGATTGCATTCTGGGCCAGGAGATCGGCACCGTGTACAACCGGGAGAAGCTGGTGGGGATGCTGAAGGTGACTGCGCCATACAACGACCTGGTGAAAGAGGAGATGAACATGATCCAGGGTGCTCTGGAATTGAGGACTAAGACAGTGGAGGACATCATGACTCCACTCAGCAACTGTTTTATGATCAACAGCGATGCTGTGCTGGACTTCAACACTATGTCAGAAATCATGGAGAGCGGATACACGCGCATTCCAGTTTATGAGCACGAACAGACCAATATAGTGGACATCCTCTTTGTGAAAGACCTGGCGTTTGTGGATCCGGATGACTGCACTACGTTGAAGACCATCACCAAATTCTACAACCATCCGGTCCACTTTGTGTTTCACGACACTAAGTTGGATTCCATGCTGGAGGAGTTTAAGAAAGGTTAGTCACTTTTTGTTTTTTGTTTTTTTTTGCTGCAGCATTTCTCATCGTCACTCGATGTTCATCTGGTGTAGCGAGGAACAGTACAGCCGGAGGGAGGTGTATCAGCAGTGATGCCACTTTTACAGGGTTTGTGGAGAAGGCCGCTCGTTCTGTCTATTCTTAATTAGTTCCGCTCCTATCAGGTTGGAAAACACACATCCTCACATCCCTGTGGGCCTTTCTCTCCTCCTCTGACTGTCAAGGTCAGCTGTTGGCAGTCTGTCTTCTCTTATTTCCTAAAGCCCATGAAGTCGACATGAAATTGACCTTGTTTGCTTCCTAAAACACATTTGTGGTCTGACTGTGAATGATCATCAAGTGCATGTTATTTCAGTACAAAAAAAAATGTGTTTTCAATCTTTCCAACTGCAATAATTCTCTAAATTTTGATTCCACCCCTCCGAAACCGGTCATATAGTGTTATTTTAGTGTTGTTTGTATCCTATAATAATTTTGTAATAATATTTAGAATTTGATTTGATCATTTTATTGATTTTAATATTTATAGTAATTGTTTTTTGTAATTTTATGTAGTTTTTAATATTACTATTTAATAATTTTTTTCTAATATTCTAATAAAACAATGCAATATTTGTATTTTTATCTCGGCTTTATTTTAATTAACAAAACTGAATGAATAGCTTCAGTTAATGATAATAACCCTGATATAAAGAGCTGATCATGATCCAGTCAATTATGTAATTTTTTCCCCATTGAATATCCTGTTTCACCTACAAATTGTCACATTACAGAAGTAAAATGACTTGTGAGTGCCATTTCATGTCGTGACGTTTTTGGAAATATTTCGCAGCAAGTCTTCAATTCAGTAAATCCTTAGTTGATTAACCACGGGTAACCATTGTACCATGTTTTTACTACGCGCCCTATGGGAAATATGTTTAAGCGGACATTTGTAATTAACTTCTAAAGCCTTGTATAAATACTGAGCTGAAATTTAACATTGTAGAGCTGTTTGACTAATCACGTGTGTTTGTTGTCATCACAATAGCCATGACACTAATGATGGAGCAAAACCTGCGGTCTAATCACTGCTTGCACAAGTTTACTGTCAGCAGGCTTTGACTTGGGGTTTGAGCTACATTTCTAGACCTTGAACTGTTCTATTGCTGAACTTATAAAGAAGTGTGTATATTCTTCTATATTGTTATATTTGGCATTAATTTAAACAGCCAAACCAGTCAAAATGACATATTAATTAGCCTACATTCATTTAAAATCTGATTGACTGCCTGCCCTGTAGTCTAGTATAAAATTCTCAAGTTTGGGATTTATACTGCGCTAACATTCCTGCCATTTTAGTTTTTAATAAACTGAAGTGGCACTATAGCTCATTCGCTATAAGTGATAGTCACACAATATGGTGTGCTCATGTGAATGGTACATGACAGTACCAAAGGACATTAGCACTGATAACATGATAACTTCTTAATGTTGAAGCTAGATAAAATGTTTGGTTTTACTGTTAATCTTTTTAAACCTGGTTCCATGGTGCATTGAATATCTCAGAAATTGTTATGGTTATCTGAAAGGTACCATATTAGACTCATGACTCTGTTGATGTCATGACTTGCACCTTAAAGGGATAGTTCACCTAAAAAAATAAAAATTCTGTCATTATTTACTCACCCTCAAGTTGTTCAAAGATATGTTAAAGAATGTTTGTAACCAACCAATCAAGTCAGTGGCTACCAGCATTGACTTGATTGGTTTCGTTTCCAACATTCTTTAAAATATATATTTTTTGTGTGTTTTAGAAATTCAGACATTTTTGGAATGACATGAGGGTGAATAAATAATGACAATTTTCATTTTAACTGGAGACCAAAGAGATTTTAATCGTGCAGCCCTATAGTTGATAATATATAGCGACTCGAGACTCAAACATGTAAGGTCACATGTAGTCATTTTTAAAGCGTTATCTATTGATTCTATAGCTTATATTACATATGATCTGTATTAATATTCATTTAAAGTAAATGCTTTATAATAATTGTTAAACTAAAAATGCTTGTGTGTAATGGATTAATAATAATATAAATCATATATAAATCTGATGTCAGACATGTGTCACTTTGCTCACATTTGATTGGTCCAATTTCAGTTTGAGATCTCTTACCCAGAACATAACCTGGCCTGGAGCAGGTTAGCTGTGGAGTTTAAGTTACTATGGCAATGAACTCCGCTAAAAGCCAAACCACTTTCATGGTACCTAAAACCCAGGATTGGTGCAAACTAAACTGAAACTAGCCTGGCTAGCCAGCTAATCTGGCTTCATGGGACAGGCCCCCGGACTACTGGTATAGAGGTTTTTGTTCATTGTCATTGACTAACAGGTACAATCTGTTCGCTTTTCATCTATAATTGTCATTTAAGAAACAATTTTGCATTGCTGTGTTGTCTGGCTTGGTTTGAAATGAAAACAAGGTATTGCTGTGCATTCTGTTTGTTCAGCTCATGAGTTTGTCTGTTTTGAAGCACTTCCTCTAGTTTATGCAGAAGGCTTTGCTTACTTCACTTCCCATCCATGATACAAACCAAAACCATTGTATTCCTTTCCTCATCCACTTTTCATGTCCTGCTTAAACGCACTGATCCTCAAAGATGGCATTCTGCCACTGTCGCCCAGTTTTTGGGTTAGGCTTCTATCACGTGGTACTGCGGCAACTGGTTTTGGTTATGTGTTGCATGAAGGAGTAAAGGGGAAATACAGGGCAATAACCACCATGAATGGCTTATTCTCAGTGGCTGAATGACTGGGTTTCCCCTGGCTGATTGTTGGCCCCATATCCACCTCATTTTTTAACTTAACAGCAGGTGTGGTTTTTTGTAACTGGGGGTGTGCAAGGTGTCATTTGCTTCCAGTTATTTTACCTATACAAAAACAGTCTATTATGTAAGGGATAATGATCTGATATTGTTTTGAGTTGAATTTTTTATATTAGCTTTGTAAGCGCAAAGCTTCCACAATGAAAAACGACAAACAAAGTTCAGAAAAGACTGACATTTAAGGCATAATATACAGTTGTATCATTATTCACACAGTGTTTCGGTAAAGATGAGGACATAAAATGTTACATTTTAACATCTTACCTGTTCATTATCATAAATCCATCACAGTGTTCAAAACAATCGTTCTGGCAACAAGGTGAACGATTTACTAATATTACCACTGACCTACTATTAAGTCTATCATATTATAGTAAATACAGTCAAAACCGAGGCACAAGATGATTGTTGCATTTGAAAGAAACAAGAAAGAGTGCGGAGGTGTGATATGAGAGATGTAAAAGTCGCACCGGCCTCAAATACCTGGATGAGCGGCGTGTTATTAGGCATCGCTAATAACGATGGTTGTTGTTTGTGAAAAACACACCTCGGAATGTTGCGACCGACCAATCTGAATCAAGAATTCCAGTGACCCGTGTAATAAGCTGCTTTTTATTGGTATTATTTTCTCATTATTTTATTTGTTAATTAACCCTAACCCATAATCATGAACACACTGATTTGTAGCGCAACTATAGTAGGCCTAGTTTAACCATTTACTGCACTTTGTTATTCTTCTAGTTATTTTACCGATTGCAGCCGGCTAATGAATAAGTAGTTCAAAGAAAACAGCTCATTTCTGCATTGCAAAATGAGGGGGATAAGTGCAAGTGCAATTAAAAAACATTAAGAGAAAGGAAAAGACACATTTCTGTCAAACCTGTGCTTTATTTCGTTGTTTTGTTGTCTGTGTTTAGTTGTGCTAAGTGGATTTGGCGAGCTCTCTGACGGTATTGTAATGTCATAAGCCTCTCCGTATTCTAATAGGATCACAATCTCTGTGTTTCTCTGTTCATGCTTACAGTGTCACAAATATTTCTCTCTTCCTGTCTTTTACTTCCTGTCAAGGCATTTGTTTATCAGGAGTGCTGACCAAGCATATGCTGTGTGCTTGTGCACGTGTTTGGATGGTTTTAGATATAGCACTTTTCATTTACACTTAACTACACAAATATGGGATATTCTAGAAAAAATTTATTTAATTCTCTTCAGACTAGATTTTTTAAAAAGTTAATTATAGTTTAGTTTCTTTTGAACATGAGAATGTAAATGTTGTTGTCAAGAGATAAATATGGTATTATGTAGGCCAATTGTATCTATTAAAAAATATTTAAAATCAAGTGGTTCAACAATAGTAAACACAGTTGTTAAGATATATTTGAGTTTTTCTTGGAAATATCTGGATAACCTCTCATTACTGCAACAAAGAAACACGGGCCAAAAATAAATTTTTTTAGATGTATTTTATAAAAACAAAAAAAGATTTCAAATCAAGTGGTATAGCTAAAATGTATTTATTGAATAAAAAATATATATTTTTCAGATTTTTAAATCTATTAAAAAAAAACATGATATACATTAATATATTTAAAGGGGTCATATGATGCGATTTAAATTTTTCCTTTCTCTTTGGAGTGTTACAAGCTCTTGGTGCATAAAGAAGATCTGTGAAGTTGCAAAGACTAAAGTCTCAAATCCAAAGAGATATTCTTTATAAAAGTTAAGAGTCAACCACGCCTACCTAAAACGGCTTGTTCTAACACGCCCCCACATGTCTACGTCACGATGTGGGAAGATTTGCATAACGCTGCCCAAATGTTCACGCAAAGAAAGAAGGCGTAACTTGTATTCTCGCTGTAGTATTGTTGTTGCCGCCGCCGCCGCCATGTCGTGAAGGCGCTGTGTGTTTCGTTGTGAAAGCGAAACTACTTTGTTTGGCCTTCCAAAAGAGGACTATATCCACTTTGTCAAGCGGAGTCCAGCCCGGGGTCATCATATGTGGTTGCCGCAAGCCCGCCGGCCGCTCCTTCGTCGAATCCGCTCACTCTAACCCACCGGCCGTTCCTCACTCAAGCCTGCCGCTGTTCCTCACTCTAGGCCTCTGGCCGCCGCTCACTCTAGCCCGCCGTTTGTGACGCTGTGTGTTTCGTTGTGAAAACGAAACTACTTAGTTTGGCCTTCCAAAAGAGGACACGACTAGAAATCAGTGGTTAAGTTGTATTTACAACACTGTTCCAGAACAGTTTAACCCAAATATTCAAATGTGTGCAGCACATTTTATGGAGGACTGTTTCCTGATCCTGGTAGAGTAGACTACAATGCTGGCTGTTCTGACGCATAGACTGTAAGTACGTTTTTTTTTATATGTAAAAATTTGCCTTTGATGATTCAAACGCGAGTTTTGAGCAGTGTAGAGTAGCGCTTGTTGTTTGTCTATTAGCTCTAAAAGGGGAATATTTATGACGAATTATAACTGGTTATGATTCATAATAAATATTTAGATTATATCTTCGAATTAACTGTAGCAGAATCAATATTACAATTATTTGATCTGTCCGTCCACCGAGCAGACAATATAATCATTTATCAATTCAAGGAATATTTATTTTCTGGCCACGGAACAATAAACTGTCCTTCTTTGTACAGTGCTAGCAGTAATTCTTAGCCAAATGTAGCGAGGGTTCAAACATTCATTGACTTGGAACTGTGAACAGTAAACAGAGACAATTCGTTGTGAATATAAGGGATTTAATAAAATGAAACTATATCTAACATATAACTAACTAAAACATATATATACACGGAATGAAACAAAGTAAGGAAAAGATAGAGAATAGGAAAAGAATGGCAGTATTTCACATCACTTAACCACAACCTCTGAAAAATCATCAAAGAATCCAATAATCACCTTAAAAGGGACTGAGATTTAAACACGCATCTGAATAATTTTAAGCGGTTACTTGCATTGGTTTTCGATTGCTGAAAAAGAGTCCTGATGCGGTAGATAACGGAGGTCTTTTGATGAGTTCGTGAGGAGTCAGCTGGAAGTTTTTACTTCTGGTTCTTCTGAAGAAGAAGTCTACAGGGACTAACGTTACTTGAAAGTAAAAACTGCCGGAAAATAAAACTCAAAAGGAAGGTCTTGAGAGTCTTGAAAGGTGTTGTCTCAAACGAAGAAGAAGTTTTCTGAGCAAAGTTATTTTGGGCTGATCGCTTTTGAGAATTTCTATTCTGTGTGTGCTGCCAATGAGAGACATGGATTTTGAGCGGGAGAATCTTTCTTTGTCTCTTGTTTATGGCTTATTTGCATGCTTTATGGCCGGTCTGGAATATCCGTAGTTTTAACCCAAAATATCGTACGAGTCATATGATGCGTTTCACAATCACATACTGTACGTCATTGTCCGAGGAATGAAGAACAGGTAACATTGATACCAAGAAATAACCATTTGGAATAGATTAAACCAAAGATACATACATACACCTGAATATCAGTGTTTTATGGCTTTAACTAATACAAATAACGAGTGGTAATTCGGCTAATCTAATCGGGGAACGTACACACAACACATGCATATACCAGATACAATTATAACTGATTAATTATAGTCTAAAATAAAGAAATGTCTTTATGTGTGTGTGTGTGTTAGTTTGGGTGTGTGTGTGTGTGTGTTAGTTTGGCCATTTACAGCTCTTTGCGGAATGTGTTTGAAATCAGATTGGGGGATGCTCGTGGGGGCTGGTTCTAATCTTCTTGACGGCGAAGAACCATCTGGCAATTTAAACCCCTATACGAACGTAAAGTTTCTGACCAGAACTGTAGTTTGTATGCAAATGTCAAAAGGCTAAAAGGGGTCTTTTAAACCATAAACAGTCCAACGCTTCATGCATGATCCTACGCAGACGCTACATCATCCTGAATCATATTTGCTGTATTAAATCCAATACTTATTTATTAATAATTTTGTGGTGCTGATTCCAAAAATAGTGCCTGATTTGCTATAGCACAAATAATTAATAATTAATACCACAAAGACATGATTCCTGTCTTCCTCTGAGGCAGGTTACAACTATTTGTTCAGTTCTTAGCTGATTTTCACATACATGAATGATTCAGAAGACATTATTTATGCCTAATCATGATTACAGGGTTAGAATTATAGCCAGTGACAGAAAAAAAAAAAAATACAAACATGACCCAGATCTGTTTTACCACATCTAGACTATGACAGAAAATGTTTTTTTTGTGTGTGTGTGTGAAAAAAATAAGTTTTTATTTATAAACTTGTTTATGTATTTGAACATTTTTTACTCCTTTTGAAAGATTGTAAGTTTAATGATACATTTTGAAGATACAGGGCTGTGTAATTGGTGAACGTTTCTTTGTGTTATTATCATCAAATCAGTATCAAGTTTATTTATTTGCTCTTTCTCTCAAATTGCTTTCCTTTTCAGATGACATCACTTAATGTCATCCAGGAGCCAAATAGCTAGACATAATTTTAGCAAACTCCTCATTTGTTCTCCATTCTAATATGCAACACTAGTGTAAGTGGCAATTCATGTTGACTTCAAGGTATTTGTACATGGTTCTGGGGTTGTCGTAATGAGGATAAAAGTTGCAGTAACTATTTATAATTTTTAATTGAAATCAAATGTAAACATGCAGAAATGTTCGATTTGACGGATGTTCAATTTGCATAGTACTGCAGTTATGTAATTGTAATGAGTTTCAGAAACTGACCGTCAGTGACACTTCAGATGACAAACCACATATGCAACTAAAGACGGCGTGTGCAATTACAGATGCAATTGCTTCTTTTACTCATCTCCTGAATATTAATACGAAAACTGAAAATATAAGCTAATTATACCAAATGTAAATATTATTAAAATATTAATAAATTAATACATACTGTAATTGTATATAAATGCTAAAAATCTGTGTTATTTGAAAATAGCCGTGTTTAAAAATGCTAAGCAAATACTTGTAAGCATTAATTTATCTACTTGACATGATGTAAAGTAATGCAAGCTTATGTTTGGTTGCATACATTGAAAAATTCTCTGTTTTTACATTTCTTTCCAAAGCCAAAAATGTTGAATTGTGCCGATATCCAGCTAACCAAAAATGTGAGATCGAATCTCCACGCAAGGAATATTAATCGCGTTTCTTTACCAGATCCTGTCAGAAAACATCTGTTTTTGTTTTGTTTTGTCTGATATCCAAAACTGTCAGCCGAGTTTTGTCTAATACACAAAACCAGTTAACAGCAAGTCTTGTCTGACGCCTGAAATCAGTTAAATGTATTTTGTGTGTAAGCAGGAGATGAAGTGATGAATAAAACCTTGTGAGGTGCGAGGTGGCACACATTCAGCTTCATCTTAGTACGTCAAAAACAAGTATATTGAAGTGAAGTGCACAATATAATGACATTGATTTCTCAAGAAAGCATTTGACGCTGAATGTAAAAAGAGATATTATCTAATGAGGTGCACATGATCCAAGTGAATTGTTGCTTGCTCTATTTCTGTTTATACTGTCTCTGGTTCAGTTCAGGACCAGTTGCTAACCATTTAATGAGCTTACTAAAGAAGAAAGTTAAGAAATGTCACTGATATGATTTAGTGTTGACCTAATAAATGAGTTTTTGCTTGCAAATGGGCAAAAATGAGATTGTTTCCAGCCGTTTAAACACAGAAACCAACGTTTCGGTAAACAAAAGCCTCAGCGTAAGACGTCATGGAAATAAAGCAGCTGGAAAGTGAAGAATGGGTTCATCTCAAGGTGTACGGGCTGAGGAAGGAGTTCTGGTGCTGCACAACAATCACATCCAGACTGTTAAATCATCACCGACAGGCTTTGATCTGACCAAATATTCCACCTCTCTTAACTTTCTCTGTGTCCTCTCGGTACATGGTTGTACATTGCAAAATATTGTCTCTGCATGACTTCTGATCTGATGTCACCTGGGCATCATTAAAAAAAAGCGGGGACCTTTTTTTAGCAGCTTTATTCAAATGCTGCAACCAAGATGATTGTTAAAGTAAATGTTAAAAGTGTTGAAGTTTTTGTTGGATTCCAGTTGGAGGAAGGTTTTACGGCACGGCCGCATGAACTGCTGTGTCAGCCGTGTAAGAGTTCACTGAACTCACAAAACAGTAGACAGACAGTTCCTAAGATTTCAAACTTTTTCTCCTTTGATTTGTCTACAGGTTGCTTGTCTAACTCACATCGCTGCCAACTACCTCAACGCTGGTATCGAAGCCAGGCGATGGGGAACAGCCCATGGGAGCATTGTCCCTTATCAGGTACCTGTAACACCATTTCTAAACACTCTTTATACCCATTATATCGTAAGCTTAGAGTTTTAATGCTTTTAAGTGTCCTCATTTTGCCTGTGATATCCCACAATGACAATAGGTTGAAATATTAAAAAAATGTGTAATTTAATTTCATAATTTACTTTTAATTTGATAAAAATTTGAATGTAATGTAATGTATTTTAATGCCGTTTTATTTACTTTTATACAATTTAATTTAATGCAATGTAACACAATTAAATTTTTCAGTTAATGCAATTAATGTTAATTTAGTGTAATTGAATTTTTTATTTAATGTGTTTTTTTATTTTATTGAATTGAATGCAGTATAATTAAGTGCAATTTAATTTAATTATATAAAATTTTTCATTTAATGCAGTTTAAGGTAATTTAATTAAATTACATTTGATTTAATATTAGTGTAATTTATTTTAATTAATTAATTTCAATTTTATTTTTAATTTAGTTGAATTCAATAAATTTTTGTATTTAATTTAATGTAATCTAATGTTTTTTAATTTAATTCTATTAATTTTTTTATTTAACTTAATTCAATTTAATGTTATTTAATTAATTCAATTTGATTGAATGTTAATTTAGTGTAATTTAATTCCTTTTTATTTAATTTTTAATTACATTTTAATTGAATTGAATTGAATTTCAACCAAAAAAAGACTAAAACTCTTGATCACTTATTCTCAGGCCCTTATTGCGTATGTATTGTCATATTTATTTGCCCTGATGAGACAACACATGGTTGGTTATGCCTGTGTGGCTGGTCTAGTCTAGTCCAGTCATATCTGTTAGCACTCCTCAGCTGTGAGTAATGATGTTTTAGAAAGGACTGACCAGTGCATACAAACATTTGTTTGACCGGTGCATACGTTTGACCAGTGCATACAAACATACAAACCTTTGTTTGTTTTAGACGATTATTCATGGAGAGGGTGGTTTTTTTTTTTTTAAATAATTTGATAAAATTTTTGTCGGATGACTGCATCTCTGGAATTGATTGTCTCCGTTGTGCTAGACGCCTCTTTATCCACTCTTAGAGCAAAACAGACTCTCACTTTATTTCACAATGTTCATTTTACTGTTTATTTACCCAAGTGCTTACGGTTAAATACTAAGGAACTACTTTTGCTTGTGTAAATACTTGATGGAGCTGCTTATACTCACGCATGGTTATTATTGGTATTATTAGGCTCGTTTGAGTGCCTCAGCTTTAATGTATATGAGAGTAGGTGTTACTGTCAGGAGAGGAGGCCAGCAATCTATGTAAGCAGAGGGAAATATTATGTTCATGTTCTTTGTTGTCAGTAAGGTGGATTATTTTGAAATATTACTGCTGGTACATGAAGATGAACAAGTAATCCAATTTTTTGTCTTCTATTTTTAGTTTAATAAAAACATGATCTCAGAAATGAGATTAAAATCACATATTCTATGTGAGATTATGCTGTCAGAGTGTTCACACAATAATAGAGTTAACGGGCGAACATTTTAGACATGAGCTGAGCAATTGCGACTCTGTAAACTGCAGCCTCGCTGTCATGAGAGCATGTTGGCATACGTCAGATTTCGCATGATGTCACAATTTCATGACAGTTTGTAAATAATTTATAATTTGGTGAATTTGTCAGTCGTACAGTGTCATGTAACGTTTATTATTATTTATTAGCTCTAAAAAGGGGAATATTTATGACGAATTATAACTGGTTATGATTCATAATAAATATTTAGATTATATCTTCGAATTAACTGTAGCAGAATCAATATTACAATTATTTGATCTGTCCGTCCACCGAGCAGACAATATAATCATTTATCAATTCAAGGAATATTTATTTTCTGGCCACGGAACAATAAACTGTCCTTCTTTGTACAGTGCTAGCAGTAATTCTTAGCCAAATGTAGCAAGGGTTCAAACATTCATTGACTTGGAACTGTGAACAGTAAACAGAGACAATTCGTTGTGAATATAAGGGATTTAATAAAATGAAACTATATCTAACATATAACTAACTAAAACATATATATATACGGAATGAAACAAAGTAAGGAAAAGATAGAGAATAGGAAAAGAATGGCAGTATTTCACATCACTTAACCACAACCATGGAAAATCATCAAAGAATCCAAAAATCACCTTAAAAGGGACTGAAATTTAAACACGCATCTGAATAATTTTAAGCGGTTACTTGCATTGGTTTTCGATTGCTGAAAAAGAGTCCTGATGCGGTAGATAACGGAGCTCTTTTGATGAGTTCGTGAGGAGTCAGCTGGAAGTTTTTACTTCTGGTTCTTCTGAAGAAGAAGTCCACAGCGACTAACGTTACTTGAAAGTAAAAACTGCCGGAAAATAAAACTCAAGAGGAAGGTCTTGAGAGTCCTGAAAGGTGTTGTCTCAAACGAAGAAGAAGTTTTCTGAGCAACGTTATTCTGGGCTGATCGCTTTTGAGAATTTCTATTCTGTGTGTGCTGGCCAATGAGAGACATGGATTTTGAGCGGGAGAATCTTTCTTTGTCTTTTGTTTATGGCTCATTTGCATGCTTTATGGCCGGTCTGGAATATCCGTAGTTTTAACCCAAAATATCGTACGAGTCATATGATGCGTTTCACAATCACATACTGTACGTCATTGCCCGAGGGATGAAGAACAGGTAACATTGATACCAAGAAACAATCATTTGGAATAGATTAAACCAAAGATACATACATACACCTGAATATCAGTGTTTTATGGCTTTAACTAATACAAATAACGAGTGGTAATTCGGCTAATCTAATCGGGGAACGTACACACAACACATGCATATACCAGATACAATTATAACTGATTAATTATAGTCTAAAATAAAGAAATGTCTTTATGTGTGTGTGTGTGTTAGTTTGGGTGTGTGTGTGTGTGTTAGTTTGGCCATTTACAGCTCTTTGCGGAATGTGTTTGAAATCAGATTGGGGGATGCTCGTGGGGGCTGGTTCTAATCTTCTTGACGGCGAAGAACCATCTGGCAATTTAAACCCCTATACGAACGTAAAGTTTCTGACCAGAACTGTAATTTGTATGCAAATGTCAAAAGGCTAAAAGGGGTCTTTTAAACCATAAACAGTCCAACGCTTCATGCATGATCCTACGCAGACGCTACATCATCCTGAATCATATTTGCTGTATTAAATCCAATACTTATTTATTAATAATTTTGTGGTGCTGATTCCAAAAATAGTGCCTGATTTGCTATAGCACAAATAATTAATAATTAATACCACAAAGACATGATTCCTGTCTTCCTCTGAGGCAGGTTACAACTATTTGTTCAGTTCTTAGCTGATTTTCACATACATGAATGATTCAGAAGACATTATTTATGCCTAATCATGATTACAGGGTTAGAATTATAGCCAGTGACAGAAAAAAAAAAAAATACAAACATGACCCAGATCTGTTTTACCACATCTAGACTATGACAGAAAATGTTTTTTTTGTGTGTGTGTGTGAAAAAAATAAGTTTTTATTTATAAACTTGTTTATGTATTTGAACATTTTTTACTCCTTTTGAAAGATTGTAAGTTTAATGATACATTTTGAAGATACAGGGCTGTGTAATTGGTGAACGTTTCTTTGTGTTATTATCATCAAATCAGTATCAAGTTTATTTATTTGCTCTTTCTCTCAAATTGCTTTCCTTTTCAGATGACATCACTTAATGTCATCCAGGAGCCAAATAGCTAGACATAATTTTAGCAAACTCCTCATTTGTTCTCCATTCTAATATGCAACACTAGTGTAAGTGGCAATTCATGTTGACTTCAAGGTATTTGTACATGGTTCTGGGGTTGTCGTAATGAGGATAAAAGTTGCAGTAACTATTTATAATTTTTAATTGAAATCAAATGTAAACATGCAGAAATGTTCGATTTGACGGATGTTCAATTTGCATAGTACTGCAGTTATGTAATTGTAATGAGTTTCAGAAACTGACCGTCAGTGACACTTCAGATGACAAACCACATATGCAACTAAAGACGGCGTGTGCAATTACAGATGCAATTGCTTCTTTTACTCATCTCCTGAATAAAGAAGCATTGGCGTCTTTAATTGCATATGACTCAGATTAGCCAAATGAGACATTATGATGAGATCAGTAATGCCCTGTTTTTTCAGAAAGCAATTCAATTAAAGTTTATTTGTATAGTGCTTTTCACGATACAAATCGTTGCAAAGCAACTTTACAGCAAATGAAGTTTCTACAATATTTAGTGGTAGCTTATCAGTGGTGACTGTCAGTTAATGTACATATGGCAGAAATGTACGGAAAAATCAATTAAAGACGTAATCAAACAGACGATGAACACTATTAACAGCAATTATTATATGATGCAATCAACGTATAGCAAAATGTGGTAGTTCTGTATGTTGTTTCAGGGTTGGCATCATCTGAGGTCCTCTGAGGGGTTGGCATCATCTCTTCTCAGGTGTTCTGGATCCAGACTGAAGCTTGTGTAAATCCTAGTTACGGCAAAAACAGAGAAACAAATAGAGACATAATTAGCGTAGCTGCAGTTCCAACCAATCAAAATTGATTTGTTTAACCCAAACTAAGGAATAATAATGTGCATTTGATCAGACATAACTGCAGTACAAGATTATGAGATGCATTATTTGAATACTTGGCCAAAGAGATGTGTCTTTAATCTACATTTAAACAGAGAGAGTGTGTCTGAACCCAGAATTTTATCAGGAAGGCCATTCCAGAGTTTGAGAGCCAAATGCGAAAAAGCTCTACCGCCTTTAGTGGACTTTGCTATCCTAGATACTACCAAAAGTCCAGAGTTTTGCGACCTTAGGGACCGTGATGGATTGTAGCGTGGCAGAAGACTAGTTAGGTATGCAGGAGCTAAACCATTAAGGGCCTTATAGG
>NW_015505448.1:350050-351888 GCF_001515645.1 Sinocyclocheilus grahami | reverse complement strand
AAATTTAACTTTTATCCCCGTTGCAGTATTGTTGCTGCCGCCATGTCGTGAAGACTCTGTTTCTAGTCGTGTCCTCTTTTGGAAGGCCAAACAAAGTATTTTCGCTTTCGCAACAAAACGCACAGCGTCTTCACAACATGGCGGCGGTGGCGGTGTCAGCAACAATAAAGTTACTTCTGTTGAACACACAAGAAAATATTTTAAAGAATGTTGGTAACCAAACAGTTGCTGGTAGCCATTGACTTCCATAGTGTGGAAAAAATTACTATAAATCAATATAAGTCAATGGCTACCATTAACTATTTGAACATTCTTCAGAATATCATCTTTTGTGTTCAACAAAAGAAAGAAATTCATAGAGGTTTGGAACAGCTTGAGGATGAGTAAATGATTACAAAATTTTCATTTTTGGGTGAACTGTCCCTTTTAATGATGGAGTCGTTTTTTTTTACAAACACAGCTTTTCACCTCACTAGACATCAATTGATAGACTAGAGTTGTGTGGATTATTGTGATGTTTTTATCAGCTGTTTGGACTCCCATTCTGACGGCACCCATTCACTGCAGAGGATCCATTGCTGAAAGTGATGTAATGCTACATTTCTCCAAATCTGTTACGATGAAGAAACAAACTCACCTATATTTTGGATGGCCTGAGTAAATTTTCAGCAAATTTTCATTTTTGGGTTAAGCTGTTTTCAGTTTACTGGTAATGGTTAAAAATATTGTATTTTTTTTTATGGTTGTGTTGTGTGCTGTAGTTTTGGCAGTAGATACATGAAGTAGTTTCTCTTGTTGTCATCGTGATATTTGGCTCATGTGTTCCTCTGCAGCATAATGCAGGCCCGCTGAGACATCTGCTGTCAGAGATCTGTGTTCCAAAAACGTCCTGAACTAACTGTACGCTTTTCTCAAGCAAAGACACTTGCTCTAGAGAATCTTCTGCATCATTTGAGTACAGGCTGTTTAGTCTGCATGCGCCGCACAGGCTTTATTAGCTACATCCTGTCACATTACAAACACGGGGATGAGAGATAAGCAGACGAGTTTTAACTCTTAATTCTCTGTCCACAAAGTACCATGGTATTACCATGTTTTGTTTAGATGTAGTCCATTGTTTTTTGGACTTTTACCATATTAATTTTGGAAGTAAGCTACATTTTCTTTGTTCTTGTTATGTTTGACTCTTTAAAAAAAAAAAAAAAAAAAAAGTCATTTTGTCAAATAGAACATATTTTGTACAGGAAACGCTGTTTCGCTGCTGTTCCATAAGTGCCACCTACTGTCAGAAAGTGAATTTGCGTTCTCTTGCAGCCCGCCTGCTGTTTTTGTTTTGTGCAGATGTTTTATGCAACATAATTTAACAAAATGGAAGTCAGACCATTCTGTTTTTGCTTCAAATTTCAAAATTATACAATCTACTTTAAAACAAAAAAAAAACTGCTCATGCTGCATGTATGCGGCATCTTTGTTTGGATTGGGATTAAAATGCAGTGGTTACTTCTAATTTAAAATGGAAAGATCACAGACAAAGCCTTAGTTTGAGATTTAAGAGAGATTTCTTTCATTTGTATTTATATATTTATTATTCAGTTTAGTTTTGTTATTTGACATAGGCCTATTTCAATTTCTCAAAGAAATGTGAAGCATTTTGTCTGAGAAATAATAAAAGGACACCTTTTCGTTTATAATTAGTCTTTTGTTCAAAAAATTGTGAGAATCATATCGTGAAATCAGTAAAGTTGAGTGAATCGTTATATCCTTACACACGCTTAGAACGTTTACTTTTTTTTAAAATACACTGAACAAAATTATAAATGCAACACTTTTGTTTTTGC
>NW_015505448.1:345949-347687 GCF_001515645.1 Sinocyclocheilus grahami | reverse complement strand
TCTTGGATGAATAGAAAGTTCAAAAGAACAGCATTTATTTGAAATTGAAGCCTTTTGTAACATTATACATTTCTTTACTATCACTTTTGAACAATTTAATGCATAAATAATATCATAGCAACCCCATACTTTTGTATGGTAGTGTTTCTTAAAATACCACACAAATATCATGCCGCATTAATTTTAGTATCATGCCACATTGCAGTGAACACTAGTGATTGTTTGACGGTCCTAACAATTGCAGTCAAAACGTCTGTGGTAGAAAATAGGAAGTGGTTTTGGACAAGACAATTATGTTGAAATCTTTTGTAACTCAAGATGCTAAATTATGTTTTGCAGTTCACTGTTGTGGCTCCTTATGTCAGTGCAGCAGGGTGTTATGTCTACACGTAACCTCTGGATTGAGGCTTTTTGTTTTGATGAGCAAACGCTTTAGGATTTCCTGGCTCTTTGTGTGCTGCATGGCCACAATAGACCTTCCTATAAACGGTGTTAACCCTTAGCTTTTACCGTTTGTCCTTGACACTGTTTATAATGAAACAAGATATAGTAAGCACTACAGTACTGTTTTGTCTTTACAATCACTAAATTGAGCAAAAACATACACTGTGTATGCAAGCACTTTTACTTATTTTTTGTTGCAAATTTACTTTGGTCAGTACATACCTTGATATATGGTTGTAAATGCTCATCATTCAGTACAATGATATTCATCACTGTACCATAGTACCACTATAGTACGTTTTGTAATGTTTGGGGACTGTATGTATTTCTCTCACGCTGTTAGTTGCTTAATTTCTCTTGGTCGTAGTTATTAAACATTAGCTTTGAACTCACTGTTTGTAGTTGCAATCTCCGGTTCAAAATTTAAAATGTATTATAAATGCAAACTCAAAGAATTATGCTTTAGCAAGTGAGTTGGATAATCAAATGTAAATTTCTAATTTTATTTTCTGTCTTTTGTGCTCTTGTAGAACTAAAATGTGTCATTTCTGCAACCATTAGTGTCACCAAATGGAATTGCAAAAACAAGGAGTATTTTCAAATTGGTTTTCCAAACACTGCCATTGGTCAGGCAAACTCTTAACCCCGCCCCCAAACTCATACCATTGGCGGAGCATTGTTTTGTGCCACAAAACCATAGTGTTTAGACTTTTTGGGAAAATCAGAATTGTATTGTATAGTATTAGATATAAAAGTATATTGATATTATTATTACTACTACTACTACTACTACTACTACTAATAATAATAATGTTATTTATAAATTTATTATTAATAATATTAATATAATATATAATTAATAATTATATGAAATTATGAAATATTCAGTTATGTAATATTAGAATATAATATTATTTTTATGCAAGGGTCTACCAAACCATTAATATTTTTGGCGGAGCATTGTTTTGTGCCACAAATCCATAGTGTTTAGACTTTTTGGGAAAATCAGAATTGTATTGTATAGTATTAGATATAAAAGTATATTGATATTATTATTACTACTACTACTACTACTACTACTAATAATAATAATGTTATTTATAAATTTATTATTAATAATATTAATATAATATATAATTAATAATTATATGAAATTATGAAATATTCAGTTATGTAATATTAGAATATAATATTTTTATGCAAGGGTCTACCAAACCATTATTGCTGGGTTCTTATTCATGAGTTAATTTTCTGCTTTAAAGGGGTCATATGATGCGATTTCAAGTTTTCCTTT
>NW_015505448.1:344350-345444 GCF_001515645.1 Sinocyclocheilus grahami | reverse complement strand
ACAAAATAATGATCTTTAAAAAAGCATCATATGGCCCCTTTAATACTGAAGGTCTTTGAGGAATGTTATTTGACTGCATTATTGTTGTTATTATTATTATTAACAGCTGTTTACTGAAAGAGTAACACAAATATTCTTTTATCTTCTCCTGCAGGTAAATCACACTTGGCAATTGTTCAGAAAGTTAATAATGAGGGAGAGGGAGATCCGTTCTATGAGGTGCTGGGATTGGTCACTCTGGAAGATGTCATAGAGGAGATCATCAAATCAGAAATCCTGGACGAGTCTGACCTCTACAGTGAGTGGAATGTGTCTTTTGTGTTGTTTGTGTGTCTTGTAATGCAGACAGCATTACAGCTGTCATCTTTTAAATAAATCCACACAGCACTCGTACAGCAAAAAATTCTCTAGAATGCACACTTTTGACTTCCTCTTGCTGTCCTGCATCATAAATCTTTTCACATATGGTTTCACGCAAACACGCTGCTTGCGAAATCACAGACACATGCATTTTTTTGAGAAAAAATCATGTTCATGATGTTAGAGTTTTCATGGTACTACCAGTGTGAATATTTTGATGGAATGAAAACTTTTATGTAAAATCCTCTGTGTTTTGCTCCAGTTCTGCACATTGCAATTTCTTATGAATGAGTCTTTTGTATATTTCTTTGCAGCTGATAACCGTACCAGAAAGAAAGTGGCACACAATAAGAACAAGCGAGACTTCTCTGCCTTCAAATATGAGAGTGAGTCGAAAGTCAAGATCTCTCCTCAGCTGCTGCTCGCCGCTCACCGCTTCCTTGCAACAGGTAAACAAACTCACTGTATCGGTACGTGTCCACTGAACAGAAAATATCCACTCAATGTTGCTCAAAACACCAAAAGTGTCCTAAAAAATCTGCTTCAAATGTGTCATTTCAATCAAGTCATCAATGCAAATTCTCTTTACGAAGGCATATCAGTTTAATACACTTACATTTACCCGATCCCAGCCTAGAGACCCATTGAAAGCATGCAAACTGTATTTAATATGAAACAAATCAGAGTCCATCAGAAATTCCAGCACTATTGACACATTTTGAACCTGTTTTTTT
>NW_015505448.1:308859-344340 GCF_001515645.1 Sinocyclocheilus grahami | reverse complement strand
GCGCCGCACAGGCTTTATTAGCTACATCCTGTCACATTACAAACATGGGGATGAGAGATAAGCAGGCGAGTTTTAACTCTTAATTCTCTGTCCACAAAGTACCATGGTATTACCATGTTTTGTTTAGATGTAGTCCATTGTTTTTTGGACTTTTACCATATTAATTTAGGAAGTAAGCTACATTTTCTTTGTTCTTGTTATATTTGACTCTTTAAAAAAAAAAAAAAACGAATTTTGTCAAATAGAACATATTTTGTACAGGAAACGCTGTTTCGCTGCAGTTCCATAAGTGCCACCTACTGTCAGAAAGTGAATTTGCGTTCTCTTGCAGCCCGCCTGCTGTTTTTGTTTTGTGCGGATGTTTTATGCAACATAATTTAACAAAATAGAAGTCAGACCATTCTGTTTTTGCTTCAAATTTCAAAATTATACAATCTACTTTAAAACAAAAAAAAACTGCTCATGCTGCATGTATGCGGCATCTTTGTTTGGATTGGGATTAAAATGCAGTGGTTACTTCTAATTTAAAATGAAAAGATCACAGACAAAGCCTTAGTTTGAGATTTAAGAGAGATTTCTTTCATTTGTATTTATATATTTATTTATTATTCAGTTTAGTTTTGTTATTTGACATAGGCCTATTTCAATTTCTCAAAGAAATGTGAAGCATTTTGTCTGAGAAATAATAAAAGGACACCTTTTCGTTTATAATTAGTCTTTTGTTCAAAAAATTGTGAGAATCATATCGTGAAATCAGTAAAGTTGAGTGAATCGTTATATCCCTACACACGCTTAGAACGTTTACGTTTATCAAGTCATCAATGCAAATTCTCTTTACGAAGGCATATCAGTTTAATACACTTACATTTACCCGATCCCAGCCTAGAGACCCATTGAAAGCATGCAAACTGTATTTAATATGAAACAAATCAGAGTCCATCAGAAATTCCAGCACTATTGACACATTTTGAACCTGTTTTTTTGACCCTTTTATTTGCATAAACTTCAGGTTTTCTTAATCTTTTGATCCTATCACCACTTTAAAATAAGGTTCAGCTTTAGTTAATGCAGTATGCTTCATGAACATCATTTTTACAGCATTTATTACATCAGGTTAATGTTTAATTTTTAAATATGCCAATGCTATTTGTTAATTCATGTTCAAAATACATAAACTCACGTTAATTGTACAACTTGAAATGTTAAACATGCGTTAGTATATGTAGAAATGAACTTTAACTTAGGACATTAAACATCTTATGGTTTTTATGTTTAGCCTGTTTTTTTGCCATGAAAATAGCCTTGAATGCTGGCATTGTGTTCAAACAAACTTATCATTGACTAATATAACCAATTAAACAAACTAACATATTGAATTTTATTGTAAAGTGCTACCGGTTTGTCAAAAATAAAGATGATATGCATTTCAAATGTGCTTTAATTGTAACGTCTTGTCTGTTTCTGTCTCTGCCTGTGTCTTCACAGAGGTTAATTTGTTCAGTCCGTCTCAGATCTCAGAGAAAATCCTTCTGCGTATCCTTAAACACCCTGATGTGATCCAGGAGATCAAATTCAATGAGAGTGATAAGAGATCGGCGCACCACTACCTTTACCTGCGCGGCAAACCCGTGGACTTCTTCATCCTCATACTGCAGGTAACGGCACAAACTGATGCCAATTACCTGATCCTTAGCAGGGTTACGGCTTGGAGGGCTTTTAAAGCCAATTAGCCAGACAAGGTGTTTTAAGCAGGTTAAGCCAACAGGCTTTAGCTCTCAGCGTGAGCGTGTGCTTGGCATTACCTTCTGTTGCCGCATGCTAAAACCAAGCGGCAGCCTTCCGCTCTCTCTCGTGAAACCAACACGGAAGTGACTAAAACTGCAATTCATCGACTGGCCGCTAGAGGCTGGCTCCAAAAGGGAGTCAGTCCCATAGACTCCCCATGTTAAAATGCCCAACTTTACAGCAGAAAAAAACATGTTTACATTACAGCCTGGTACAAAAAGTGGTTTTGGTCTATATAGCTAATTTTGCCCTTCATGACAACTGTGAAGGGGGTGATTTTTTTTTTTATAACTCATCCGTTTAAATTATATTAAGCCTTAAAGTTCTGCATAATTAAGGGCGTGGCCACTTGAGTGACCGGTGGATTGCCGCTGCTGTCGCCACCGTCGAGCTAGGTGGGTGTGGTTTCAACAACCAGCGCCCGCCTCTTTGCCCATTTTCGATTATCCGGAAGTGATGCGCGATGACGCACTACCAAGATGGCGACGGCCGGCTCCGCCTACTTTAGGCTTCAAAAACGCTCTTCGGAAACCTACGGGTGACGTCACGGACACTACGTCCATGTTTTTATACAGTCTATGGCTAAAACTGAGGAGTATAAATGAGACTTCCTGTCTCACATCATGGCTATATTGTGATGTTTTGGAACATCTAAATGTCTGTAATCTCTCCAGTCCATATGTTGTGCGTTATGGTTTGTTAAAAAATGATTTCAGAGGACCTTAGAAAGATGCTTTGAGATATAAACTACCTTTCAAAAGTTTTGGATTGGTAAGATGTTTTCGGAAAGAAGTCTCTTATGCTCACCAATGCATTGATTTGGTCAAAAATACAGTAAATATTGTGAAATATTATTCTAATTTTATCGGGAAGCTGAATTTTTTGCATCAATACGCCACTCTTCAGTGTCACATGATCCTGATTTGGTGCTCAAGAAACATTTCTTATTATTATCAATGTAGAAAACAGTTGTGATGCTTAATATTTTTGTGGAAAGAAAAATCTACTTTTTAGATGAGAAAAAAGAACCACTGCTGTCTAACTTCCGCAGCAGTGGAGCTGTGTTGCTGATGTGCTGGTCTGTGCAGGTCTGAAACCACTCTGTGGTTTGTCCCAACTTCATTCCCCCTCAAGATAACAAAAGATAAAAGTTGAAAATTCAAGAAACTTAAATTTACCAGTGAAAGTTACATCAGAAAGAATTCAAAACACAGAGAAACTGCAGGAAAGAAAAAAAACTCAAACGCATCCCAAAAATAAGTCTGAACTGCAATAAATAATTTGTTTAAAGAAATTAGGCCAAAATACCTTGTAACTGTTGCACAACTGCAGTGAAGTAGCAATAAAAAGCATGTGATGGAAGTTTTTGCCAATAAGGCAGGCTTAATGAAATATATGTCTGCACACGCTTTCCCATCCATTAGCTTAGCATTTGTTTAAGATATGCCACTGTGTTAAATTATCACCTGGATTAAGCTCATCACACATTTTGGGGGCTTTTAACATGCAGAAATCCCTATGATTTTGTTTAAGAGTAGACATTTAGTTGTACATTTTCCCACAGTGGTACCATCATCCATCACTTATTCCTTCATTCATTCTCTTGAGTCTCACTCTTGGGTTTGTTGTTGTTATTATTGGCTTCTAAACAATCATTAGACCATTCAGCCCATGCTGGTTAAACATCACATGCCCACCTCAGCCATTCAGTGATTCAGTGAATTACAGACCCCACACATTGTTTCTTCTACAATGGGTGTTTAAAGCCATGATAATCCTAAAAAAAAAAAAACGAGGGAAACCACATAATAGCAGAAAAATCAGGGTTTCTGCAGATTTTATGAAGGTAAATTTTATCAGCATTTACTGACCATCAAGTTGTTCCAAACCTGTATGGATTTTTTTTTTCTTCTGTTGAATGCAAAGATGATGTTTTGGAGAATGTAGGTACCCAAACAGTTGCTGGTAGTGTGGAACAAAAACTATGGAAGTCAGTGGCTACCAGCAGCTGTCTGGTTAACGAATATCTTCTTTTGCATTCAACAGAAGAAAAAAATGAATACATGTTTGGAACAACATGAGGGGAGTAAATGATGACAGAATTTTCATTTTTGGGTGACCCTTTTAAGATCAATTAAAGAAAATTTAGATGATAAATTAAAGGAAACACAGTACATCAATATGTTCTGTAAATTAAACTGTACACAACAATGTATACATTGAGTTGTATTAGCAACAAGTTTGAAAAATACAACTTCCAACCAGTGTTATTTTAGTATCATTGAGGTTCGATTTGAGTTTTCATTAATATTTTGAATTAGTTTTTATTTTTATATTATCTGTTTTCATTTTCATTTGAGTTCAAATATACATCATTTTGTTGTGTGTTTTTGTCCGTTTTATTAGTTTTCTTTTTCTTTTTTAAATAGGTATATATAGTTTTTAATAATTTTTATTTCAGTTAAAGTTTGTCATTTTAGTACATCAAGTTAAACTAAATGTAAATGAGAGATATTGGCGACTAGCTGAAATAAGTTATTTTTTTATGTTTTCATTTTATTTCAGTTAAAGTTTATTTCAATTAACACAAACATTAATATCTTCATTTTGCCTCTGAAGTAAATATATCTTGATTTAAGGATGTTTAGATATGTGTTTTGGAAAATAGGACAAAAATAAGAAGATAATTATTTTTGCAGTGCAAGCAACACTTAATGCCATGAATTTAAGACTTGAATTTCAGGCCTTAATTTCTGGAAAGGGTGATTAAGACTATTTAAGTCTTAAATAGAAAAAATATATATAGACACATTTTAAACTTGTGTAGTTTGTGGCTCTTACGTAAACTTCACGACACTGATCTCTGTTCCTTGATCTGTCATGGATTTAACTTGTCAAGTTCAAGCGCTTCAGTTAAAATGTCTGAAGTCAGTTCACCGGTGTAGATTATTCACAGTGAGAAGGAGATTCATTAATAGGTTATGAAGTGCACACTAGCAGCAGTTTGAGGCTGTTAAATATGTCGTGCAGCTGTTGGTGTGGCTTTTGTTATTTATTATTTAAAGCGACTCAATGATGTGTTTGTGGAAGCAGGATATGCTGTATCATTATGATTATTATTTAATACATTGAGTGCACTTGCAAGTAGACTTCCCAACATGGAGACCTTTCTTTCCTGGCACCGGTTGAAGACGGCCTCAAGCTGAGAGCGGCCGAGTGACCTTCATCAAAGATTAATGCTGCTTTCTCTGAGGTGTCAGGCTTTGTGCTAAAGATCCACTGCACTCTTCTGCTGCACTCCTGTGCATATGTGCTAAAATGACTTGAAGTTTGTGAGAAAAACAGTGTATGTAGATTTTCCAGGTTGCACTTGAAGGAAAAACATAAAGTTTTAGAACAATCCAAAAAACAAGCCTTACATCAATAAAAATAAATAAAGGCATTAAGACTATAAAGCAAAAGATGATCAAATTTAATTTACCTTTTTTTTAAGGACAAACTAACAAATAAAGACAAGACAAACATTTATGTATATTTATTCATATAATTTTGATTTTATACTTATTTAATTTTGTTTTACTTTCTTTTACAAAAAATATTTTCTAAAACCTAAATTTAAGGCAACACAAAATAAGAAAATAGTTAGTTTCATCAAATCATTTGCAAACATAAAAATAAGATAAACCTTTTGATGTTTATTTTGAGTTGTCTTAAAATTAGATTTGAGATATTCATGATAAATATAGCTTTTAGATTGTTTTTCAAAAAATCTACATGATTAGTTTTTTCTCATAAAAATGGTTTAATTCAAAATAAAGCATAAGTTTAGTTTTAATTGTTTTTTTATTTTATTTTCAAGTGTATTTTATTTCTTGCAAAATATAAAACACTAATTGAAGATGAATATAAACTTTAGCTTTGAGATTTTGTTTTTCAAAAAAATCTGCAAGATTTTTTTTCTCGCTCTCAAAATCTGATAAAAAAAATAAATATTGAGACACAATGACATTTTGTTTATTAGAGAACATGACTAGTCAGTGAGGTCCACAACTGGAGTTTTAGCTTACATTTGTTTAGCAGCAGTGCTTTGAAGATGAATTTGGAAGGTTTTAGATTATTTACTGTTGGGCTTCAAATCAGCTGCTGTGATTTACACACTTGGTATTATTTGTAAATCGTAGGTCTCCTTTTTTTTGTGCGCACTGGACATAATTTTATGCAATAAAAACTTATAGATATTTGGCCTATTTATTTGTTAAATATCTGTTAGTCACTGTACTGAATGTAAAAGAAACGCGTTTGGTGGAGTGGCCAACATAATTATACAGGACGTCTTCAAGAGCGACTAATCGTTTGGACAAACCACTGTCTAACTGATTTTGGAAATATGTAGTTTTACACATCCCTATTTAACTCTGCTTTGTGAAGGAGAGAATTATAGCAATGCAGGAAGAGAGGCTGTGATTGTCTCTTCTGTACACAAATACTTGAAGAAGTTTACTTGTACTCATGTGCACATGAGCACTGTTGTTAGTTACTCAAACAAAGACCTGTTAAACATACTCATAGCAATTTTACAGTGTGTGTTTGGCCACCCACGTTTTGTGTTTGTGAATGATTGACAGTGCTGAAGCTGAGGAGAGGTTACTGAGTGATGCAACTTCACGAGGCCTTCTGCACGTACACACACATATAAACAAACATTATCTCTTCTCAACACCTCCATTTATTTATACAACCCATCTGCAGGCATTGCAAGATCACTGTGCAATACCATGCATGTATGAGACAAATTGGCCTGACAAAACTTTGCATTTGGGATGTCCAGGAAGTTTTTTTTCTTATTTATTGTTCATAAAATTATTTATTTGAATATATATATATATATATATATATATATACATACATACAGTGGCATGCGAAGGTTTGGGAACCCCTTGCTGAATATGAGAATAATTTTAACAAAATAAGAGAGATCATACAAAATGCATGTTATTTTTTATTTAGTACTGTCCTAAGTAAGATGTTTTACATAAAAGATGTTGACATTTAGTCCACAAGAAAAAAAAATTAGCTGAAATGATTAAAATAACCCCATTCAAAAGTTTGGGAACCCTTGGTTCTTAATACTGTGTGTGGTTACCTGGATGATCTACGACTGTTTTTTTTGTTTTGTGATTGTTGTTCATGAGTCCCTTGTTTATTCTGAACAGTTAAACTGAGCACTGTTCTTCAGAAAAATCCTCCATGTCCTGCAGATTCTTCAGTTTTCCAGCATCTTTTGCATATTTGAACCCTTTCCAGCAGTGACTGTATGATTTTGAGATCCTTCTTGTACTCAATTTGTCTTCCGGGAAACATGCAAGTATCTTCTGTTGCTTCCGAAGGGCAGTACTAAATTTCAACAAAATATGAAAAATTTGGACATCCTCATCCTGTTCAAAAGTTTTCACCCCACGACTCTTAATGCATCGTGTTTCCTTTTCGAGCATCAGTGAATGTTTGAACCTTTTTTTAATAGTTGTGTTTGAGTCCCTCAATTGTCCTCAGTGTGAAAAGATGGATCTCAAAATCATAGTCACTGCTGGAAATGGTTCAAATATGCAAAAGATGCTGGAAAACTGAAGAATCTGCAGGACATGGAGGATTTTTCTGAAGAACAGTGCTCAGTTTAACTGTTCAGAACAAACAAGGGACTCATGAACAACCATCACAAAACAAAAAAAAAGTCGTAGATCATCCAGGTAACCACACACAGTATTAAGAACCAAGGGGTCCCAAACTTTTGGATGGGGTTATTTTTTATAATTTCAGCAATTGTTTTTCTTGTGGACTAAATGTAAACACATTTTATGTCAAATACCTTACTCAGAACAGTACTAAATAAAAAATAACATGCATTTTGTATGATTTCTCTTATTTTGTTAAAATTACTCACATTTTCACAGATTCTGCAAGGCTGTACCCTCAAAATAACTCAACACACAGCCATTAATGTCTAAACCGCTGGCCACAAAAGTGAGTACAGCCCTAAGTGAAAATGTCCGAATTGGGCCCAAAGTGTCAATATTTTGTGTGGCCACCATTATTTTCCAGCACTGCCTTAACCCTCTTGGGCATGGAGTTCACCAGAGCTTCACAGGTTGCCACTGGAGTCCTCTTCCACTCCTCCATGACGACATCACGGAGCTGGTGGATGTTAGAGACCTTGCGCTCTTCCACCTTCCGTTTGAGGATGCCCATACTTGGCCAATCCATCACCTTTACCCTCAGCTTCTTTAGCAAGGCAGTGGTCGTCTTGGAGGTGTGTTTGGATAACATGATAACGTCGTTATCATGTTGGAATACTGCCCTGTGGCCCAGTCTCCGAAGGGAGGGGATCATGCTCTGCTTCAGTATGTCACAGTAGAGGTCTACACGGGTCCAAAATACCCGAACCTGAAGAGACCCGTAAATGTGCTACACTGAACCGACCCGGACCCATCTATTATTTGTACTAAATAAAAAATAACATGCATTTTGTATGATTTCTCTTATTTTGTTAAAATTACTCACATTTTCACAGATTCTGCAAGGGGTTCCCAAACTTTCGCATGCCACTGTGTGTGTGTGTATATATATATATATATATGTACACACACACACACACAATAGAGAAGTTAATGTTTCATAATAATAATAATAATAATAATACTGCAGTAATTGATTTGGCATGATTTATTCAAACTCAAACCCTATTTTCATGAAAAACAAATAGGGAGAAGTTTTGAAGAACGTTCTAGCTGATTATTTCTATACAGTGAAAGCATACAGTGGCAAAGAATTGTCAATGTCAATTGGGATGTCCAGGAAGTTCTTTTTTTCTTTCTTTTTTGTTATTGTTCAGAAAATGATTTCTTTAAATATATATGTACACACACACATATATATATATATATATATATATACAGTATCTCACAGAAGTGAGTACACCCCTCACATTTTTGTAACAGTGTAAATTTGCTGTACCCTCAAAATAACTCAACACACAGCCATTAATGTCTAAACCGCTGGCCACAAAAGTGAGTACAGCCCTAAGTGAAAATGTCCGAATTGGGCCCAAAGTGTCAATATTTTGTGTGGCCACCATTATTTTCCAGCACTGCCTTAACCCTCTTGGGCATGGAGTTCACCAGAGCTTCACAGGTTGCCACTGGAGTCCTCTTCCACTCCTCCATGACGACATCACGGAGCTGGTGGATGTTAGAGACCTTGCGCTCTTCCACCTTCCGTTTGAGGATGCCCATACTTGGCCAATCCATCACCTTTACCCTCAGCTTCTTTAGCAAGGCAGTGGTCGTCTTGGAGGTGTGTTTGGATAACATGATAACGTCGTTATCATGTTGGAATACTGCCCTGTGGCCCAGTCTCCGAAGGGAGGGGATCATGCTCTGCTTCAGTATGTCACAGTAGAGGTCTACACGGGTCCAAAATACCCGAACCTGAAGAGACCCGTAAATGTGCTACACTGAACCGACCCGGACCCATCTATTATTTTGAAAGTTGGACCCAGGCCCGTGCAGAACCGAGAAATTTCAAAAATGTACTACCCGGAACCGACGCGGACCGTCAATTATTTGAAAGATGGACCCGAACCCGGACGGGAAGACACAGACCCGACTGGACCCGACTGGACCCGATCGGCACATATTCCACAGCAAATTGCTATTAACAAGTCGATAAACAAGTTGCGAAAATTAAACTTTTTGTCTTACCTAATGTAAGAAGCCTTCTCCCTTGTACCTGACTGTGATGCACACAATCCTCCTTGCCAAGAAAGTTCCATCCGTGTTATTCCTCTCTTGCCAATTGAAATGCGTAATCCACTCATTATTCCAGTTTCAAAAGTCCACTTGCTGTCACGGTGACGGATGACAAATGCGACTTTGCAGTTTTGCATTTTTTGTATCTCGAGTCAACTTGCATAATAATTTAGACTCTTTGCCCATTTGGATTATAATAACGATTGCTCGTCCAGTGCCATGGCTGCTGACGTTAGCTTTACTTATTTGCTATCATCTCTGTGCTCTCTGAGCCGAGTCTGAGCAAAAATTTTTGATATAACAAGACGGTTCATTCATAATATTATTTTTTTTTAAATCAATAACAACTCACATCACTCATGATGGTATCCATTATCACATCCGATCGACTCGGGTATTACACACAATGTTAAACAGACCTGGGACCCGAAGTAATAGATTGGGACCCGAAGTAATAGATTGGGACCCGACCTGGACTCATACACACACACACACACACACACACATACAATAGAGAAGTCAGTGTTTCACAATAATAATAATGCAGTAATTGACTTTTTATGGTTTTGTATTATTATTATTAAAATTAAAAATTTGTATTATGGTATTGTGATTTTTATTATTACTTATTAGAAAAAATTTGCTTTACCTAAAAACTAAAGAAATTAAAATGCAAGAATTGGCTTCAGTTAAAATAGAAGGTGATGTTTTTGTATTATTATTATCATCATTATCTTCAAATTATTATTATTATTATTATTATTTAAAATGCAAAACCTGGCTTTATGTAAATACAGTAGAAGTCAATGTTTTATATTTTTAGAATTTTTTATAAAAAAAAAACATTGGCTTTATTTAAAAACACAAGAAATCAATGTTTTATTATTATTATTATTATGCCAAAATTGTCGTCTTTAAACGATAGAAGTCAATTATTTTATTATTATGATTATTATTGTTACTGTTATTATTTATTATAATGCAAATAATTGGCTTTATTTGAAAACAGTTGAATTCTTTAGTCCTCATTTAGCTAAATGTGTGTTTACGCATGTTTGTAAGAACTAGGTATGCAAGATTCTTTGTTGTTGACGTCTTAAGGTGGTCATCAATAATTGACAAATGTGAACTTTTCCCTTTGCCAGCACACACATACACACTCTGCCCCCCTCGCAGCCATGGATTTGTATATTAAGTGGCACAAGGACGGTCAGGATGGTCTATTTAAAGATGTCTTCTCTGTGTTTCTTATTTTGTGTGTGTGTGTATGCTTTTTGTCCTGGAGGTCTTTCTCGGTAAGGTCAGTTCATATACTGTATTTGTAAAATGTTGTTGATCTGATCTTTCCAGAAAAACAGGATTCATGCAGCCGTTGCAGTCCCCTCCCTGCAAAC
Source organism: Sinocyclocheilus grahami (assembly GCF_001515645.1). NCBI lineage: Eukaryota > Metazoa > Chordata > Actinopteri > Cypriniformes > Cyprinidae > Sinocyclocheilus > Sinocyclocheilus grahami. Next base: position 333,359 of record NW_015505448.1, on the reverse strand, counting down.
AGTCTCACTCCATTGATTCTTGCAAAGGCAACTGTCTGTGTGTGTGTATCAACAATGTGATCATGCTGCATTGTGCACCTCATTGTGTGGACATCAGTCACTCGGTGGTATTCGGCCCCCTCTCTTAGAGCTTATGTGTGCATGTGTGAGCGTCATTATTGTCTCAGTGGATTTACTGTGCTACAGTTCTCACATTCCTCTTGACCAGAGCTCACATTTACACACTCCTATCGCTTTAATTCACACAGAGCCTTCTCGGTCTATTTGACTGCTAGTCTTTTTTCCTTTGTTCATTTATGTGTCTGTTCACCTTCCAGAAAAATAATTACTCTAATTTTCCTTGTGTCTGGGAAACTAGTCGTGTGGAATGTTCACCATTCAGATTGGCAAAGGCTTATGGCTCTGTCTCCAATTAATTTAAAGTATTAGTTCACCCGAAAATTTGAATTTGGCATCATTTATTTAAACTCAAACCCTATTTTCATGAAAAACAAAAAGGGAGATGGTTTGAAGAACGTTCTAGCTGATTATTTCTATACAGTGGCAAAGAACTGTCAATTGTCAATCGAACTGAATAGTGAACTAAATTTGACTGTTTCTTACATTAAGCCATCATGTGGCTTCAGAAGACGGTTGTATTACTTTTTAAAGTTCTTTGATTTTCATAATTTTTTGGAGCTTGTCAGCCACAATCATTATTATTGAGATAAGCACTTTGAACTTTTTGCAGAATTCCTTCTTTTATGTTTCTTTAAAGAAATAAAATGTCATATGTGTTTGGAAAAATATGAGTAAATCATCAGATTTTCATGTACAATATTGTCAAAAGTTTGTGGTCCGTGTACGATTTTTTTAAGAAATTGCAAGGATTTTTTTAAAGTAAGGATATATTAAAAGTGACAGTAAAGACATTTTATGATGTTACAAAAGATTTTGATTTTAAATAAATGCTGTTGTTTTAAACTTTATTAATCAGAGAAACCTGAAAAAAAATGTATTATCCTATGGTTTCCACAAAAATATTAGACAGCACAGCTGTTTTCTACATTGATAATTATCAGAAATATTCATGTGCACCAAATCAACATATTAGAATGATTTCTGAAGGATCAGGTGACACTGAAAAATACATTTTAAAATTGTGTTCATTTTAATTTTACAATATGTGACCCTGGACCACAAAACCAGTCTTAAGTCGCTGGGGTATATTTGTAGCAATAGCCAAAAATACATTGTATGGGTCAAAATTATTGATTTATCTTTAATGCCAAAAATCATTAGGATATTAAGTAAAGATCATGTTCCATGAAGATATTTTGTAAATTTCCTACCGTAAATATATCAAAACTTGTAATATGCATTGCTAAGAACATCATTTGGACAACTTTAATGGTGATTTTCTCAATATTTAGATTTTTTTGCACCCTCAGATTCCAGATTTTCAAATATTTGTATCTCAGTCAAATATTGTCCTCTCCTAACAAACCATACATCAATGGAAATCTTATTTATTCAGCTTTCAGATGATGTATAAATCTCAATTTCGAAAAATTGACCCTTATGACTGGTTTTGTGGTCCAGGGTCACATGTTCAAATAGAAAACAGTTATTTTGAGCATAAGAGACTTCATAAAAAAAATAAAAAAAATAGAACCCAGAATAACCTTGCTGCTTTGTACACAGGGCCGTGTGGAGGTGGAGGCTGGGAATGAGAATATGAAGTTTGAGACCGGACCTTTCTCGTTCTATGGAATCAGGGCTCTCGGCGGTTCAACACTAGGTGAAACAAGCACACACAAAATACAACATACAAATACTAATTTCATCCTGCTTGATTCAATAACTTCAAAATGGGATTCTATATGAAAGTCTAATACACATGCACGTACATATATATAGTACTACATATTGTGTTGCCATCCCCTTCACAGCTGTAGGTTCATATATTAAGTGACTAAGGTCAGGATAGTCTATTTAAAGATCATATCCTACACTCTTCTTTCAGATTTGTGTATGTGGATGAGCAGTAGGTGGTCTTGTTTGTGAGTCTGTGTGTGCATTATGGTAAATGCCACATTATTAAAGGGTTCAACAACAGATGGGAAAACACTTTAAAGCACTAATCCCTCATAATTATAATTACCTCATGTGGGTTATTAGGACTTTTCCAGACCACCCATCTATCCTTATCGGGCTTTGGAAAAGCAGTAGATCATTGCCCTCTAGTGCCGTCTGCTAGAGGATGCCATTGTCCTTTGTTCATTTAAAGGGATTGTTCTCCCATTAATGGAAAGTATCATAATTTGCTCACCCTCATGTCTTTCCAAACTTGTATGACTTTTCAATGCGGTACAGAACGAGACTGTAGGCAAAATGTAAATAGGATTTGCAGAAAAATCATAAAATAATTTTATACTATACTATACTATTTTACACTATTTTTATACTACTCTTGCAATATTGCAAGTGTTTTGAAGCCCTACGATAGCTTTGTGTGATGAATAGACCAAAATTGAAGTCATTTGAAATCTGCTCTACTGTAGCTCTCATATCTCATTCACACTTTCACATATTCAAGTTTTCCACATATTTTTCAACCTGTTGCAATTGGCATTATAGATATTAATCGTGATGTAATGCATCTTCATGTGCATATTTAAATATGAGTATGAGATTTGAGAGCTGTGATGGAGAGGAAGATTTCCAGTGTTTAAAGACTTGAATCTCTGACTTATTCTCACACAAACTGACTTGTTTTGACAAGAGCAGCGGGAATGTTTTGCCTAGCATCTCCTTTTGCAATCCACAAAAGAAGGAAAGTCATATCGGTTTGGAAAATCATCAGAATGAGTAAACAAATTCCCATTTTTGGGTCCATTATCCCTTTATTTATGAAAGATGTCATGCTGCGGTTTATGTTTGTCTATCTGTGCTCATGTATGTACTGTACACTACCGTTCAAAGATTTGGTCTTGGTAAGATTTATATTTTTTTATATTCATATTATCTCTTCTGCTCACCAAGGCTGCATTTGTATGATCAAAAATATAGCAAAACCGTAATATTGTGATTTATTATTTTAATTTCAAATAACTGTTTTCTATTTGAATATATTTTAAAATGTCATTTATTCCTGTGATACAAAGCTGAATTTTCAGCATCATTATTCCAGTCTTCAGTGTCACATGATCCTTCAGAAATCATTCTAATATGCTGATTTTGTGCAATTTCTTATTATTATCAATGTTGAAAACAGTTGTGCTGCTTAATATTTTTGTAGAAACCATGATACACTTTTTTCAGGATTCTTTGATGAATAAAAAAGCTCTAAAGAACAGCATTTATTTGAAATAGCAATATATTGTAAGTGTTTTACTGTCACAATTGATCAATATAATGCATCCTTGCTGAAAAAATTTTTTTTTCTTAAAATAAAAAAGCCTACTGACCCTAAACTTTTGAACAGTAGTAGTGTATGTCTTCCACCTTGTGTTTTTCCTGTACCTGTACTTCCCTCTTCCCTCATCCACATCTTACCCTTCCCATCAATCTCTGTCTTTCTCTCTCGCTCTCAGTGAGTGTGTCTCGTCCTCGTCACCTGTCTCTTAAGAGATGCTCTCTCTTCTCTCGTTTCCCAGGTAACTGCCGGCATGTCTGGGCTCTCTAACCACTCACTGGGAAGGGTCGGACTGATTAACAGCAATAGTTTTCACAGAAATAACCCTCAAGTGCTATTTAAGGAGCAGCCTTTTGCTCCTTCTCTTACACTAAAGTAGATTAGATATTTGTACACAGGTGTCAATAACGTAACACATTTTAGAATTATTTAACAGAGCTGGAGTTGAAAAATTCCTCTTATGCACCTGCTATCCTCAAGAGTCTTAACAATTAAACACGCTTTAAGAAATATTTCACCAAAAAGTGAAAACTCTGTCAATATTTACTCATCCTCATGTCATTTCAAACCTGTATGTAAACCTTTTCAGAAAAGCTGCTCTTATGTAAATGTAAAAGTAGACTCTGTCAAGCCACAAAAAGCGCCATAAAAGTAGTCCATATGATGAACATGTACAAGCACTAAGTAGATGTAGGAACTGGTGCATTTTCAGCGAATAATAGATTGAATTTGGGTCTATTCCTCACGTAAAGTTATATGGCTTCAGAAGATAATGTAATGCACAAGAAATATAGACTGCTGTAATGGTGATTTTGCTTTTTGGGGCTTGACATTCTTCTAAATGAGCTGCTGTACTGAGAATGTGCCAGTAGATGGCGAGATCTGAGCGGAGCATGTCTGTCTGATATCCAGCACTTCTGCCTACCTTCTATCCTTATCCTTCTGTCAGCTGATTCTTCACATCTGAATCTATACCATCTTACATTTATACTGTGTAGTGTTGAAAAATTTAAGGGGGTCTGAATACTTTCCGTACCCACTGTATATATAGCCTCTAAACACACTTACATCACAAAACCCTGACTTTATACACATGAACACTGTTGTTCAAAAGTTTGGGGTTGGTAAGATTTGAATGTTTCTGAAATAAGTCTCTTACTCTTCAAGGCTTTATTTATTTGCAAAGATGCCGTAAAAAACGTAATATTGTGAAATGTTACAATTGTAAATAACTGCTTTCTAGTTGATCTTAAAATGTAATTTGTTCCTGTGATGGCAAAGCTGAATTTTCAGCAGTTGTTATTACTCTAGTTTTCATTGTTACGTGCTTAATATGGGGTGCTGTGTGTACATTAATGAGGGAAAAAAATTTACTTAAATGATTTTAGCTAATGGCTGCAATATAACAAAGAGTGAAAAATTTAAGGGGGTCTGAATACTTTCCGTACCCACTGTATATATAGCCTCTAAACACACTTAGGTTGGTGTAGGGCAATAGAATACACATGAACACTGTTGTTCAAAAGTTTGGGGTTGGTAAGATTTGAATGTTTCTGAAATAAGTCTCTTACTCTTCAAGGCTTTATTTATTTGCAAAGATGCCGTAAAAACCGTAATATTGTGAAATGTTACAATTGTAAATAACTGCTTTCTAGTTGATCTTAAAATGTAATTTATTCCTGTGATGGCAAAGCTGAATTTTCAGCAGTTGTTATTACTCTAGTTTTCATTGTTACGTGCTTCTTCAGAAATCATTCTAATATGCTGATTTCTTATTATTGTCAGTGTGGAAAACAGTTGTGCTTTAATGTTTTTTGTGGAAATCATTTTTTTTCAGGATTCTTTGATGAATAGAAAGTATATGATGAGTAGAAATGTTTTGCAATATTATAAATGTCCTCTTTTAATCAATTCATGCCCGCTGAAATAATAATAATACTAATTTCTTTTAAAAAGAAATCTTACGGACTAAACCAAACTTTTAAATGGTAGTTTGTGTTTTGCTACTGCTGCTGATGTTCCTGCATTGTCTCTACATTTGTTTTATAACTTTTTTTTTTGATGAATTTAAGTAGAATGATAACTGGGACTGTGAAGCCATAAAAGTGGTCAATATGAATCATATCTTATATTTTATGGGCCCTGTATTCATTTTTTGGGTGAACTACGCTTTTAACTCTCTTCTTTGAACCTCTCTACTACCATTTAAACTCTTGTAGTGATAAGTGTGTTTGTGTGACATTTGATCTGATGACCATTAATGCACTGCAGATGTTACAGCTCTTGATAGCTTTTTTTGCCTTGGCTGGAAGATATAAAGAGTAAGATAGAGAGAGGAATGTGATCTTGAAACAAACCAGACTCAGATTTGTGTGGTCTTTGACTTAAGAAATGTGTAAAGAATAAATAAGCAGGGAACACATTTTTTTTTAACATGGTCACTATTGACCTTTTTTATTTGCCAGTAGGATCTAAATTAGGAAGTTTTAAAAAATGCATCCCAATAGTTTCAGCAGATGAGAACACTGTCATTTTATGAGAGTGCATTTTTGTCTGGATTATACAATTTCTGGAAATGAAAGACATTAATTTTAGTGTACTATTTTGGTCTTGACACTCCATTTAGTATGTCACTGTGCCACCTTTTATAATCATTATTAGTATTATTATTAAACAATTCTACAGACCTCAACAGTAGGGAAATAGAAAAACAAGATTGTATTAATACCATATGAATCTTTCAGGACAGAATATTTTTTTCGGATGAACTTACCCATACATATCTATGAACTTACCTGCCACAGCATGTTTGCTCACTTGGCTGCATTATTTTATTTTATTTTAATGGCAACTTTACTCATCATATTGCAAAGTACTATTTATTTATTTCTACAATGCCATTTATTTGATCAAAAATAAAATGTAAAAACTGTAATATTGTGAAAGGTTTAAAATAACCGGTTTCTTTTTTAAATACATTTTTAAATATAATTTATTCCTGTGTAGGCAAAGCTGAATTTACAGCAGCTATTACTCCAGTGCCACATTCTCTTAATGCATCCTTGCTAAAAGTACTAATTTCTTAAAGAAAAAAAAAAAAAAATGGCATTTTGCACAGTGGCTCCTGAAGACATTGTATATCCTGCAGATAAATGTGTCATCATGTACTCACCCTCCTCTCCCACACCTTTTCCATGTGTGTTTTTCAGAATTCCGCTCGCCGTCTCACATTCGCGGGCTCAACCGATCAGCGTCTCTGAGCGACACGGATCGTCCTGAACCTCAGTCCGTCAGCGGCAGCAACACGCAGCTCAGCAGTGCTCCCTTGCCACAGTACACGCCAGACTTCAATGTCCGAGCTCTGGCGGACCTACAGTTTGTGAAGGTAAAGATATATTTTAGTGATGCACTGAAATATTCGGCCGAAAATGATTTTTCAGTATTTCGCGGGCAGGTGGGGATTATGCAAATGTGTTACCTTGTGTCGTATATAGGTAACAGGCAGAAGATTTGAAAATATGACGACCCGTTAAGGCGGTTCAGAGTCGACTCTTTCTTTTGAGAGACAATATCTTTAGTTATCATGCACTTTTTTGATTATCAACGTTGCAGACTGTTTACATTGAAGGATAGCTATGTTACAAACTGCAAAAAATATATTTTTTCGAAAACCCATATGACCTGCTCCTTAAGACATATGAAGTCCAGACTAGTCTGTATGGGCTGAATAAACCAAACCAGTATCTCACCAATAAAGTTTAGATGGATGACAATTGTAATGGAGGTAAAGACGATTACAGTGGCATAAAGCAATTGTACATTATTAGTTGAGTGCGAGTCCGTTATTATTAATGTGCAAACAAACAGACCGTGTATGTGCGCTCTCTGATAGCTTTTTGCACGAGCACATTTCAGTATGGTCGCATGTCTGGCAAGTGTTTTATAATGGGCTCTCGCTGAAGAAGCATGCTATTATAGGAGTTTGCAATGGTCAGGGGTGTTTATGTAGACACTCAAACACAGACACGAACATTCACTCTGACAGAGGTACTGACAGCAGCGGTATTAACATTAAGTGACATGGCGTCTGATGTATGGAAGCCATTGGCACATGCCACTATGGTCAGTGGCACATCGTTTTTTTCAGTTTCTGTCAAGCATATTAATTACATGGCGGAGTTAATTTATTTAACAACTTAGGCTTCTTTATGCGTTTATTATTTGTCTAATGTCCTTTTGTTTGCCTGAACGTTTTGTCAAATACTTTAATAAAAATAAAATTAATATTGTTATAAAATGGTTTCATTTCTTATTGCATAATTCTATAAAATAATTGTGACTGTAAAGGTGTCGGTACCAAAATCAAAATTGTGTTCATTTTAATTTTACAATATGTGACCCTGGACCACAAAACCAGTCTTAAGTCACTGGGGTATATTTGTAGCAATAGCCAAAAAAACATTGTATGGATCCAAGTTATCGATTTTTCTTTTATGCCAAAAATCATTAGGATATTAAGTAAAGATCATGTTCCATGAAGATATTTTATAAATTTCCTACCATAAATATATATATATATAATATAATATATATATATAATATTGTCCAATCCTAACAAACTATACATCAATGGAAAGCTTATTTATTCAGCTTCAATTAAAAAAAAGACCCTTATGACTGGTTTTGTGGTCCAGGATCACATATGATTAAAAACTTGATATTGTACTTTAATTTTACTGTTGATTATTAAAGAAACTTAATTACTTAATTGATTAAACCTCTTTTTCATCTAAATGAAAACTTTTAATAATTTCAGTGCATCACAAATAAGATTTATTCTCTCATCCATCCAAAAATATTGAATAGCTCGCATGATCAACGTTTCCATCTTTCTTTTTCCAGATCACACGCTCTCAGTATCAAAACGGTCTGATAGCGTCTCGGCTGGACAGCTCGCCACAGTCTCCAGACAGCGGACACGGCCGTGTAGATAACAGCATATCATCCGCTCCCCATCCGTCTTCAGAAAACATCATCTCGCTTGCAGACGCCACCGATGAGACGACCTCGCTCCTCAACGAACAGAACATCCAGCCTGCTCGCCAAGCCAACCACAGCACACATAACGACAGTGCCATTTGACACACTCACACACACGATTTACCCATATCCCACACTCCCATTGGACATTAAGCACTTTTCCCAGAACTTTTAATCAGACCCCTTTTAGCATCAACTATTACAGCTCCCAGTATAAAAGTGCGGGTGTATGAAAAGCAACAGTTTCCTGAGACATCCAATGAAAACATTGTGTAACACATTGTGCAAGACGAAGACCCAGAGAAGCCAAAGTGTATCTGGACTGAGAAAGGCCCCTGTTTCAGACAGACACACTGGGGCATTTTATAGACTGCGTGAATAGAGACATTTATATATACAAAGATGTTTTTGTCATTTTTCTATTGAGGTTGATCACAGACATGTGAAGTAGGGAACTGCGGATGCCTTTTTATTTTGTGTTAGTCCATAGCTAATTCATAATTGTACCAAATTTTATTTGTGTGTGTGAGTGAAGATTGGGATGAGTTTATGATAGAGATATACATGCCAGTGTGTGTGTTTGTACATATGACAGCGCATGAGTCCGATTTGGCCGTTGCAGCCTAAGCAACAACTCAGGGAGACGCTGAGCTTCACATACTAACTGCATGTTCAGTAATTCCCCGTTCATTTACGTGAACCCATGCGACAAGTGATCAAAAAAAAAAAAGTGAAGCATGCTGTCGTCAAATGCACCAAATACTAAGATACACATGGCATCCACTTGTCATTTTTGTCACATAATTCTGCTGGTTGTCTGTGGCAGTGTTCATGTGATTTAGTGTTTGTGTATGTGTAGAATTGTCCTTTTAAAATGAATGCATTGCATTGACTTTTTTTACTCCAAAGAGAACAAGCATTTGTCGTTGTAGTACGACTGTAAACGGAGTCACTTTTCTGCACAAAATGTTTGTGATTAGAGCTCTTGAACTGTATCTGTTGCTCCCATTGGACCAGAGGTAATCTAACCAAAAGAATTTAACTCTTTCAAGCTGTATTTATTTAGCCTAAAATTGAGGTTGTATATTTTTTAAAAATGATTTTATTTCTTTGTTTTTGTGACTTAAAATTGCTGTGCGTTTTCTAAGCAGGTTGACATGGTACAGACTACAAATTGTAGATGCCTAAAGCTAGGAAATGGCAGGTGACTTCAATGTTTTTTGCCTTTTTTCCCCACTGTGTGCATCTTTTGCTTTTATACCAAATATGTTTGAAACCGATAAGGACAATCAAAGTGAAAAGTGTCTCATAGACACATTGATAGGAAGATATCAACACACAAACGCCTCTTTTACTCTGTAGCATCTCTTGAATATTATAAAATGGGGAGCAAGAACTGCACTGTGTATTTCTATTTTTTGGCTGTTGACAGCTGTTCAGTTTTTAAGGAGACACTCCCTGTTCATTCAAACTGTTAATCGAATTATATCTTGTCCTTCTCAAATTGGTCAAGAAATACATGAAAATTTAAAGGACGAAAAACGCTTTTTTCTTTTCTTTTATGGAAACTGCTGATTTTTCTTTTAGGTGTAACAACTTCATTCTTTTTATACTGTATTTTTCCAAGTCATTTTGGGCTTTGGGAGAGGTCTTCTTTAAGATGATCTTAGTTTGGCTATTAAATTATTTATTTAATCAGTGTAATATGTTCCATATTCTTGTAATCATTGTCGGTGATGTATTTTGTAATAACCCTCAGATAGTGTAGGTGTATAAATGGACTAAAGGGAAGTAATCTCAACTTAATATGAATAATTTCCTGTACGTATGAATTAGATGCATATTAGAGAATGTAGTTTAACAATTCAGATGTTCTGAATTAAACCATCAGCAGATCTACTGACTAATATTGATGTTCACAGGAAATGTTTTACAGTTGCATTTATTTGTGCCAGATTACACAATTGTACCCGTTACACAATTTTTAGCTGGATGTTTGTGGGTTGAAAAACGTGACGGATGCAATGGAGAATGGACTGAAAGATCATGACAGGAATATTTGAGTAATTAAAATTAATAATTTACCTGACTCTCATTAACTGACACTTGAAAACAATGCATTTCCAGTGTCTTCTCTCCTGTCGGTAATTCCATCTGCTTAACAGGGAGATCAGGGCCAGTTAGAAAATATTACAATAATATCTTTTGTAAGTATATCTTATATCTCATCTGTAAGTCACTTTGGATAAAAGCGCCTGCTAAATGACTAAATGTAAATGTAATATAAGAAACCTGTATGGTGAGGGCCAAAAATATACAATGCTACATTCCCCCCTAAGTTATTAAAATAATAATAATAATACATTTTAATTATAGTCATAATGTCTATTTCATTGTTATATTATAATCTTCATTAAAACTTACATTGAAATATTTTGTAAAACCATTAACATGGTTAATGTCATAGATTGTCACTACATGTTATTTTCTAACTTTATCCTATTATTATTATGTAATATATAAAGACCTCAAATACATAAAGCCACATAAAAGCGAAAGTACCGAAATTACATTTATAACGAATCATCAAATCATATGAAGCGTCCAAACTGACCAACCAATAGTTGGGCTTTACATTTTTTGAACCAACCAATAGGAATTGAGATAGGCGTTTCCCTGCAAAATTCAAGCGACAGTTGTGTGGAGAATGTGGATGATGCATTAGCAGGCAGCAGTATGTTCTAATAGACTCGTGTACGAAGTTATAAATAGATGCTATATTTATCATAATTAAATATTTGATGTGGATGATCGGATAAAGCGATGGAAACAGTGACAGACGAAGACGTATCTAAACGATCTAAGATAGGTAAAGCGCTCCCTTATAAGTTTAACGTTACACCAGGCTAGTCCTATGTACCATGTACGCTGTTAACGTTAGATACTTACGGTTTCTATTGATTCAGGTGCTTATTTTTAGACAGTCAATTACAGTAAGTTGTGTTACGATTTTATTTGGGAAAATCATCTAACAATGATTTGAAAATCAGTTGTTCAAAACACTGCAATGTGTTATGTGTGCGCGCGCCCATGAAAGAGGTATGTTTTTGCTTCAAAAATGAATTATATTAAGTTAATGGTGGTGTCTCCTCATATTTCCCTCAGGAAAACGGCTTTATAAGGGTACAATAGTGTCAAAAATATCACAGGTGCTGAAATAATGTCCCGTCTTGCCTTTACTAGTATTAAAAAAAGTTATGCTAATGTTAAATGCTAGTGTTTAAAACAGTTGTAGATGGAGTATGGATGACTCTTAAACGTCAAGTACTGCGAAACCTTCTTTTCAGGACGCTTTAAAATAATCAAAACGGCTCATGAAGAGACTTCGTTCACTTCACTTCATTCAAATGGCAACGGTTCTGTAATCCGGGTGTCTTGCATCACCTTAAAGGGGTCATATGATGTTGCTAAAAAGAACATTATTTTGTGTATTTGGTGTAATGTAATGAAATGTGTTTATGCGGTTTAAGGTTAAAAAAACACATTATTTTCGACATAATGTACATTATTGTTTCTCCTCTATGCCCCGCCTTTCTGAAACGCGTCGATTTTTACAAAGCTCATAGGTCTGAAAAGCGAGGTGTGCTGTGATCCAGTGCGTTGTGATTGGCCGAATACTTCAAGCGTGAGACGGAAATGTTACGCCCCTTACCATATTGTGATGCCGTGTCCCTGCATGACCAGACAAAACCAATAAAACCCTTTACAAATGAGGCATTTGTTGCATCCAGTGGGGACATAATTACTGATTATAATGACTTATACTGTGTTTTTACGCTTTGGGTTGCGTATTGCGCCGTGTAAACATAAAACCATGCCTGCATTTGTGATCAGAGAAATGACAAACAACAAGCGCTACTCTACACTGCTCAAAACTCGCGTTTGAATCATCAGTGGCAAATCCTTTAAATATAAAAAACGTACTTGCAGTCTGTGAGTCAGAAGCGCCAGACTGTCCTTGCAAAGTTGGAACTGCCCCACTTTATAGAATCATTATGACCTCTTTTGGAAGGCCAAACAAAGTAGTTTCGCTTGAAACACACAGCGGCTTCAGTGAGCGACGCCCGGTGGATTTGACGAAGGAGCATCCGGAGGGCTTGCGGCAACCACATGTGACGACCCCGGGCTGGACTTCGACCTCTTTTGGAAGGCCAACCAAAGTAGTTTCGCTTTCACAACAAAACACACAGCGCCTTCACAACATGGCGGCGGCGGCAACAACAATACTACAGCGAGAATAAAAGTTGCACCTTCTTTCTTTGCGTGAACATTTGGGCGGCGTTATGCAAATCTTCCCACATAGTGACGTAGACATGTGGGGGCATGTTTTAGGAGGGCGTGGACTAGTCTTAACTTTTATAAAGAATATCTCTTTGGATTTGAGACTTTAGTCTTTGCAACTTGAGGGATCTTCTTTATGCACCAAGAGCTTGTAACACTCCAAAGAGAAAGGAAAAATTGAAATCGCATCATATGACCCCTTTAAATGGTTTTGTTTTGCGATAAGGACCATTTGACTACATTGTCTTACATATTGCACTGCTATTTATCCCCCTAAAAAAAAAGACTGGTAATATTGGATTGATATATATTATTATATGTGAAGAAAGTTACTAGACAAAATATACATATGGGAAGCACACATCTATAACATTTATTAAATGCATGCAATGATGGATTTTTAAATGTTTTTTCTCTTTTATTTACAGAGCTACGCAAACTGAAATTGGCAGAATACCTTGCGGCAAAAGGAAGACTGAAAGCACCTAATCCAAAGTAGGTGGTCTTGAAGGGTCTTTCTGTCTGTAACATTTGTTAAATTTATACTTTTACCATAAAAAACAAACATATTTTCAGTATTACTACCATAGTGTGTTTATGTCCTGAAACAACTGTTGTTGTTTTTTTACTCAAGACCATATCTCAAGGAGAAGCCTGTTACAAAGAAATATGCTGAAAATAATCAGAAGTACAACATTGTAAGTTAAATAATTTTTTTGAAATGTTGTACTATTCAATGTGTTGAAAGTGTAGAAGGTTGAAATGATGGTCTTTTTTCTCTCTCTCTCAGACAGGTGATGGAAAGGAGAATTGTGGCATCAATGGGAAAAATATTAAAGAAGTAAAGAAAGTGAAGACATTGGCAGAGGTTGATAAAAACACATCCTCAAAAAAAGAACTTGGCATCAATTCACTAGCCAAAGCCCAAACACAATCTTCCAGTAAATTGCAGAATACTTGCCGGGAAGGCCTTCGTGTTTTGAGGACAGAGAGCAATAGAACAGCCTCTCTTCAAAATCCAAGGAAACCCCACAAAGATGAGAAAACATCCAGGTCATTCAATGCCGCTAAGAGGACTAATTCACAAAGCCTTCAGAATGCCCAACCCAAAGCCCATCAAGCTCCGCCAGCTTCCCATGCTGCAAATAAAACACAAATGTCAAGAAACCCTTCACAGTCTGGATGTGGCATCTCAGCCCAAAGCCACACAGATCAGAGCCGTGCTAAGACAGATATTCAGTCAATGAGGCCTTTGGCTAAGAAATTAACAGAAACAAGCATCAAAACAACCTCAGTTGCCAATTTGAAGAGTCGAAGACCAATGAACACAACTGAGACAAAAATGCAGACAAACAGTGTTGCTAAAACCCAGGTAAAACCTGCACAGCAACCCAGAAGTCAAAATGCTGTACCAAAGCTTGGGACGCGCAACTGCAGTTCTCAGAGCAATAAGCCCATAAACCAGAAATCAAATTCAGTGACAAACAGGTCAGATGTGAACCAGAGAAAAGATATTCCGTGCATTGTTTCGAAAGTTGATGCCATAAAAATTAAATCAAATAGCTCAGTCACAAACAGAGTAACAAGAACAAGTGCCTCTTCAACTAAACCTGCAAATAGAGAAGGATCAGTGATCATCAAAAATAAACAGTCTGCTGCTGTTAAACAAACTAATCTCACTGCTTCTACCAAACTACTCGGTCGAAGCACCAAGAGTTGTGTACTGCCGCAGACGACAACTGCATCCCGAGAGCTTCATCAGCCCACTAAGGGGTCCAGCCAGGCCAAGCCTGCGGTGCAATTGCAGACTCCTAAATCCAGATTCTGTCCCAATACTCAAGGTGTCCGAACAGCCCCAATAGATGGAATGAAGAAGCCAACTGCAGCTCAGGAGGAGAGACTGTGAGTAGACGACTGTCTGAAGCAGGGTTTCTCAACTCTGGTCCTCAGACTCCAACCCTGATCAGTCTTACCCAGTGTTGGGGAAAGTTACTTTTAAAAGTAATGCATTACAATATTGCGTTACTCCATAAAAAAGTAACTAATTATGTTACTTAGTTACTTTTTATGGAAAGTAATGCGTTACGTTACTTTTGCGTTACTTTTTAAAACTGGAAAGGGCTTGCTTGTTTGTTTTTAAAATAAAAAAAGTTATATTTTTGGCAAATATAAAAGCCTTTTCACACCAAAAGTGAAATGAATAAGCCTCAGGCTGAAGGGAAAGCAAATTTACGTCCGTAGAGTAGAGTGCAGAAGACGACATTTCAACACACTTGATATTATCTTGTAAATTAAAAAGTAATGCGTTACTTTACTAGTTACTTGAAAAAAGTTATCTGATTACGTAACTTGCGTTACTTGTAATGCGTTACCCCCAACACTGGTCTTACCTGTATGCAACTTTCTAGTATTCCTGAAGACCTTGATTGGCTTGTTTGGGTTGGAGGTAACTGTAAGGGACAGTGAACCTCGAGAGCCTTGAGAAACCCTGGTGGAAAGATTTGATGCTTTTGGAAACTACATGTTTTTTAGTGCTTTAAAGCTGTGGTTCTCAGCTGGTAAGATCTGGTTTCAAGATACAGATCTTACACCAAACAACAGTTGAACAAAATTATTTTTGGGTCAGGTGGCAATTAAGATTGAATTAGGATTGTGTTCATATTAACTTGTTTTAATTTAAACGATTCATTTGTAATATTGTTTATAATGTATAAAATGTATTAACTTAAAATGTTAAGAAATGTACTAGTAGAAATTAAAGGAATAGTTCACCCAAAAATTTGCTGAAAATGTACTCACCCTCAGGCTATCCAAGGTGTAGATGAGTTTGTTCATCAGAACAGATTTGGAGAAAGTTAGCATTACATCTCTTGCTCACCAGTGGATCCTCTGCAGACAGTGAATGGGTGCCATCAGAACGAGAGTCCAAACAGTTGATAAAAACATAATAATCCACAAGTAAATTTAAATGAACAGAATTTTCATTTTTGGGTGAACTATCCCTTTAGGGAAATAAGTATAATATGGGTCGAACGGTAACAGAAATGATGTGTGTGCAGGCGTAAGCTCCAGGAGTGGCGGGAGTCGAGGAGCATCACATATAAACGTCCCCCCATGCCTGTCCGGCTGGTGAGGAGGAAGACTGTCTCTGCTATTCCTCAGCCATACTGGACTTCTATGGAGAATAAAGATGAGGTTCATGACATTGTCTTTGCTGTGGACCGATCACTAGATGACTGCATTAAATTATTACAGCAGGTATTATTATTATTTGAGGTATTATTATTTTATTTCTATTTTTTTAAATGTGTAATGAATTAAATGAATGTGCGTAAAAAAGGGTAATGCAACAAAACAAGTTGTTCCATGGAAATCGGAGTTTCTGTTTGTGCCAGTCAGCAGATTGGAATCAGACTGGTAAATAATCACGCTCCACATAGCTGATACAAATCAAATATATTCTGACCATGTCTCACTGTTTTCCTTTTTTTTTTCCTTTTGGACATGGAAATTATTAGTCATTTCCTTGGTCAAGACATTGTGTAAGCTACTGAAACACCATGAAACAGTTTTGTTGAGTTTGTGGTCATAGGTGTATGTGGTTTTGATTTAGAACTGGGTAGGGGGCAATTGAAGATAGATGTTGGTTAATACTTGAAAAAAATGAAAGTGCATAGAAAATTATCATTTTTTCCCTTTAAAAGTAAATAAATGTTAAAATGCAATAATAGTTTGTACTTTTTGTAATAGTGAGTATTACAAAAAAAGGTAATGAAAAAATAAGATGATAGCCTAAGATTTAATAACCTTAAATTCAAACCTCACTATAACCCTATTTACTTTCTTAAAACTAATTTGTTCATACTGTCCCTCTTTCTTTAATCGATAGATTGATTAGAGAATTAAGACATCATGATCACAGAATGTTAAAGTATGTTTTGTTTTGTTTTTTTGTTTTTTAATTCAAGTTTTTATTGCTTTTTAGAAGGTGACTGGGTAAAAAGAGTAGTACAACATCTCAATGATAATAATAATAGAGGATTACAGATTTCTACATGCACAGTTGGAACATTAGAGAAAGTACAAGACAAGACATATCACTAAGTGTTAGTCTAGAATGTTGAAGTATTGCCAATTTATAACCCTTAAAAGTCATGAGTAATCATTGTCAAGACTAGATCCTAAACTTTCAGTTCCGAGCATGTATACAATGTCTACTTTACCATGGAAAAAATCACTTCCAAACATTTTTAGGCAAGGTGTAATTCTTTCAGACAAGGCATTCTCAAGCCAACATTCAACATTTGTCTGAATTGTTTCCTTATCTCTAATGTTGCCTTGTCCAATTTTGTTGAGCAGATCTCAGATAGACCATAATGTTTACCATTCTTTTCCACCAGTCTCACGACTCTGAGTTTATGATAGAATCTGGATATCCAAATAGTTTTGTCCCCATTAACTTCCATAGTATTGAAAAAAATATTTTTTGTTCAACAGCTGATAAAAGTTTGGAACAAGTTGAGGGTGAATAAATGATGACAATTTTCATTTTTGGGTGAACTATCCCTTTAAACTTTTCTTGAGCTATAAAGCACATGTTGCATTTTACTCCTGTATTTATGATACAATGTTCTGGGCAGCCTGGTATTTTGCAGAACATTTTTAATGAATACGAATATGAGTCAGTTTTAGGGCTCCAGACTGACCAAATAGTCGCATTTTGCGACCATGGTGCAATTTTTTTTTTTTAAGAAGTCGATCTGGTGCGATTGCAAAATTGTAATATAATTGTATTTAAAATTAATGCACAGGTGATTTCGTTAACGGCGCATCCAGTCAGTCTCTGTTTTTATGAGAAACATCAAATGACAAACTAAACTGCGCTACTCGTTTGAACTGCACAGCGCTTAGAGTGTAGAGCCTGGTTTATACTCGCCACGCCAGCACGAGCGCGAAGGTGCACGGCTGCGCGCAGCGAATATTGAGGAAACGATAGAAGGTTTTCAAGCTAGAGTAAAGTAAAAGACCGCTTCTTAAACCAGAGAAGGTGAACATGTTGGTATTCTTGTGTGGAAAAAACATGCAAGCACTGTCACCGACAGCAAGTTTAGTTTTACTTTTCTTTTTGTTTTCATTTTTAAAAGCTTGCCATCTTTGCTGTTTACCTCACGTTACGCTATTGAGGCTCTCTGGTCAGTTTAGATAATGCTTTCTTTTGGGTGCTAACAAGCATAAGTCAAGTCACCTTTATTTGTAAAGTGCTTTATACAATACTGATTGTTTCAAAGCAGCTTTACAGTGTCAAACAGGAAAATAGTTTGTCAATAATGCAAGAAGAAAATAAAATTTTTCCAGCTAAAGTCAGTTCATGGACGATTCAGTGATGTCATCATCCAGTTCAGCTCTCTTCCAATAGTGTCTGTGCAGTCAGTCAGGCGTCCCCAACTAAGCAAGCCAAAGGCGACAGTGACAAGGAACCAAAAATCCATCGGTGACAGAAATGGAGAAAAAACCTTGGGAGAAACCAGGCTCAGTCGGGGGGCCAGTTCTCTTCTGGCCAGACGAAACTAGCATGGAGTGGTTTAATTCCAAGCTGCAACAAAGGTCAGATTGTGCAGAGGACTTGTCTGGTTCTCGTGGTCTTGTGCCGATGGTCGTGGTGACGAGGTCTTCACAGGGGTTCTGTCTATGAGGCGAATCTAGTTGACATGGACTCTGCTGACATTCAGGGCTGTAGAGGTCGTCTCTCGGTGCTGATCCACACATATTGACAACTGATCCAATGCTGTTTGTGTTTTTATGTGACAGGGTTTCCCGGTGGAACAGGTCAGAGATGTGCTGTCTCGGGTGCCAATGGCACAGAAGTTTGCTAAATACTGGATTTGTCAGGCCAGACTAATGGAAAGAGAAGGAAACCTGGAGGTGCTGCCAATGTTTCAGGAGGCCATTCGTGTAGTGAGAGAGGTCAGTCTCTCTTTATCTCTCAGACATACATACTTTTTAAATAGTTTTTACTATTGTTGTTGTTGTTGTTTTTACTATTATTATTATTATTATTAAATTGTTTTTCACAGAATGTAAGCAATTTCCAATTCTACTTAGGCAAGATCTTACAATTACAGGAAATTACAGACTCTGGTGCATGTATAAAAAGAAATCCAAATGTCACACAGCTTATAAGTAACCAATATGTTTCCTAACAGCCGGTGGATGAACTACGATCCGTGGTTTTTGAGATCCTTAAAAAGAGACAGGTTCAAGGTAAAGTGGGGGGGGGCGGGGATATCCAGGCTTTAAAAAAATGTTTGTACATTGCTGGTCAAAAGTTGGATGGAGAAATTCATATTTTTTTTATGGTTTTGAAAGACGTCTCTTATGCTCACCAAGGCTGCATTTATTTGATCAAAATAGTGTGTACTAAAATATTGCTACAAAAATAATGTGTATGTGTCCAAATACTTTATACAAAAAGCGAGGTAAATACAGATGGTTTTCTGAGTCTGAAAGAACTTGGCAGTCCTGCAAAAAGCCCAAACCTAAATCCCACTGAATATTTTGAGCAACAATTGCAACATCAGCATAATGTAGGACTATGCTGGAAATGTCAGATTAATGATAAATAATATTTCAAATTATTTCTTTTCTTTTTTTTTTTACAGTACCAGTGAAACTTTTGATACAATTTCTCATTCTTTATTATTACTGTTTTCCACATTTAAAATAACTGTCATCAACACAAACAAAATCATGGGAATTATGTAGTAGCCAAATACCAGGAAAATGCTCTGAAATGTCAACCTTTAATACCCACAATTTAATGCTTACTCTAAGAAATTTAAACAAAGTCACTGCCTACACTTGTCTACAAAACTAACATTTAAGGCAAGACCCCTTTGCCCAACATGCTCTGCTTCCAGTCAGTAAATCATTTCATAATGAACGTCGCTTTTATGCGCATGGGTGCTTTTTTTTTGTACAGGAAATGACCCTCCCCAAGCTGTCTAAAATGTCATGAAGATTTGTTTTTATTGGACACAGAACTAAAATTATTTTTCTCATAGTCTTTCTTCACAAGTCGTAAGCAATAAGTCTGTTGTAAGTAGCTTTGGATAAAAGCTGAATCCATAAATGTAAAAGAATAATAAAAACAAATCTTGCAATGTTTTTTTTTTTTTTTTAAATCATTCAGGTTTGTCTCCGATGCCAAAAGAGTCTGAAGCGGTAGAGACTAGTGTGCATGACGAACAGGAAGGCAGTTACATCATGTGCACCCCAAAACCTGTTGGTGTCCTAATATGTGGAAGGAGCGGAGACACATCTGTCGTCAAATATAAAATTACAGCAACCCCAGGGTATGACACTTGCACACACTTACACAATCCAACTTGAAATTCAATATGCTCTGAGGCACAAATGTTCTTTGGAATAAGTAGTGTAATGTAGAACTTTTACAGATGGAAAATCCATGTGTGTGCGTGTGCTTATATTGGGGCTGTGGTGATTCTCAAAAATCTGTATTTTCTGCAAGCTTTTTTCAAGATAACTTTAGATGTCTTAAAAGGACACCAAAGAACCAAATTATATAAAGAGCCCATATAAGCACACATGAAAGAAAAAAAAATGCTAAAACAAAATCAGAATTGTATAGTATGTGTCCAGTGCAACAGCAAAGAGCTTTTTTACATTTTTGGAGAAGTCAAGTTGAGATACCGAGCAGGACCACATGGAGATGCCAAAAAACCTTAAACCAACCGCCTGCTGACCGCATACATCTACTACAGTACACGGATCCTTTCAGAATAACTAAACACAGCAACATACACATCACAAATCAAAACATTATCGTGAATGTGTGGAAAACAACGTGAATGTACGGAAATGTCTGTGCCTGTGCATAAATACAATGTGCGATCAGTGCGTCAAGAGCACTTATATACGCATTATTATAACGGACTCATGCGTGCTTACTCCTGTACACTACTGCAATCGTCTTTATCTTGATTGCAGTCTTCATCCATCAAAACTTTACTAGCGAGACTGGTTATCCAGTCGAGAAACCGTAGTTTGCGTCTCATCTGGCCATACAGCGGTGATGTGTTGACATTCCGTTCAGTCTGTACTTCACACAGCGCGACGTGTGAGGGCTCGCGCTCTTCAGAGACAGTTACAGAATATGACAGAGCTTGTGTTTAAAAGCGAAACACACTGGAATGGCTAATTCAATGAAAATGCAACGCAAGTCTCTGCAATCTCTGATGTAATCAGCCTGGTTTCGTTTATATTAGCACTGTTTTGGACGGATTGTCTGAATGCATTTGCTTACTGGATCATTGGACTGAAAACTTTCCTGGAGTTTAGCAGCTTAAAATCATCTAATCACAAGCAGGGAAGTAAAATTTGGTTAAAGGGTTAGAATAGAAATTGTGCTTCAGTAATTTATATATATATATATATATATACACACACACACATTCTCTCTCTCACACACTCTTTATAGTCCAGTGCCTCTTGGTTGCGAAAACCATGATATTTAAGCTTTTAATACCTACAATTCTTTGCTCATTCTAAGAAATTTATACAAGGTCAAAGCTTACATTTGTCTACAAAACTTAACGTTTAAGGCAAGACACCACAGGTGAATCGGGTAAAAAAAAAAAAAAAGATATACTGAATTTATCCAGTTGATTGATTACATTTAAGAATTGCAAAACTTTTATTTTAATACAAATCAGGTGTTTTCCTGGCTCAGAATGAGGTGGAGGTAGTACCATCCTGATGATGTGCACACATGCACTTGTACCATGCCTTCAAGTGGCTGAAGCAAACACTTTTTTTACAAGCTGTCAACAATTCTGTGTTTTTCTGTCAATATGGGGTGCTGTGTGTACATTAATGAGGGAAAAAAATTTACTTGAATGATTTTAGCTAATGGCTGCAATATAACAAAGAGTGAAAAATTTGAGGGGGTCTGAATACTTTCCGTACCCACTGTATTTTAGGTATTCTAATAATTAGATGATAACTGCCATTTTCTTCAATCAAGTTACAGTATATTCCACAAAAAGTTAACCTGTTGAACGGGAATTAAATAGAACTTAACAGCGAAAAAGGGCTCTTTTTGCAGTGTAGATGAACATAAACTTATCTTACGGGTCATTAAACATTGCATTGAAGCCATTAACACAGTGCACAACCAGAGGCAGAACATTTCAGCCTCCTATTTTTTTAAACCTCTTCATGCACTCCTTATAGTCCAACACCTCCTGGCCCACATCCCAATGTACATTTATCAACCTATTCTGAAAAGCATTTCTAGAAAACTGATCAAAACATTTTCTTATGACCTTACCTGAGTTCTTTTGACAAAATACATCATGAAATATAATCGCAGCAGGGTTACAGATGCATAGTAGCTGCAATTAATTAAATTAATTTCAAGTTTATTTGTATAGCACTTTTCACGATGCAAATCATTGCAAAGCAGCTTTACAGAAAATTACATCTACAATTCACGCTTTTACTCAATTTCCTTTAAACCACCATGAAGCGATAACTTCTGGTTGCGATTTAATGTGGATTTTGGTCATGTAATGTTGTTGAAATTCTATTTGTAGCCTTTTATAGCAATCTAATCGCTACACCTGCTTAGCAGGTCTCATGTAAACATCCTTTATTGTTATGAAAATCCCCCAAATCTCATGAAAATCACACTCAAATCATATACTATCATAATTGTGTTTATTAACCACATGTTTCGTGTGTAGATATGTTTCTCTGGCTTTATGTACGAAGCAGAATATTGGAAGTGTAATGGAAGTTCCTCATTGGAAGAGACAGGGCGGGCTATGAACATGTGGGGCATGCATGGGGGAAAAAACTGTTTTATTGCCTGTAGTTTCTTGCTTTAAGCATGAGCCCATAGATGATTAAACTGTGACTATTGTAGTGGTTGTTTGCAAAAACGCATAGATCAAAAAGAATAATTGATTAATAGTGATGGTAAGGTCATTTATAATTCATAAGTCATTTATATATTTCAAATAAAAACTCTGTATAATAGAATTGTTTAATCAGGTCCTGAATTTCGGTGCGGGATTGCGCATAGTTTTACTCATTCCCGCAGCTTTTGACTTTAAAATGATGGATATCTAAAATATAAAAATGAGGAAGCAAGCCTGATGCCTGGCCCGTGTCTGAGCTATGACGTGAAAATTGTCCCGAAGCCATAAATAAGTTGGGGCCGTTGGGCTCGGGCTGAAATGCAGGGCTCTAAAGCGCAGCTTGTTGCATTTAAGCAGCAAAAATACACACAAAATGACACCAAAATGGCCATCCTGGCCACACAGTTAAATAAATGATCATATTCAGTAATGTGATATGTGGAGTAACGTCTGGCGCAGTTGCAGCTTGTACTTATTACTAAAACAAGAAAGCAAACGAGTAGCATTAATAGTCATTCATTTTAGTTAACATATGCTATGATAATTTGAAAATATTTTTATTCTTATTGTAAAATAATGGAACATTTATATTGTCTCAAAAGTCATGGAAATGTATTGGTAAAAATGTGTACGAACCCTGATTGAGCACCATCAGCATATTAGAATGATAAAAAAAATCATTTTCAAATTGAAATATTTAACAATATTTCTGTTTTGTTTCTGTTTTTGTTTACTGCAAAAGAGACTTCTTTTAAAAATATTACAAAAACTTACATTAGTAATATAATAGTGTGGATTCAGGTTAATTGGGACATTTTTCTACAGTCATCTCAATGGCTAAAAGTGTCCAAATGACCTAAATTTGAAATGAACATTTTTCAGCTGCCAGGATCATTGTCAGTTTTTTTTTTTTGCTGCAATAAATGGTGTATTATCTGATAACTGTGTTTTTTCTTGTATGTTTTAAGGGGTAAAAGGAGTCAGCAGGGAGCAGAACCAGGACATGTAGACGGTCACGAAATCCGGTTTTTTACCCCAGTGCGGCGTTCGGTGCGGATCGAGAAAACCGCTCTGCGCTATCCGACAGCTTTGCAGGAACATGATCCCTGTGTGACCTCTCTTTGTGACCTCGCAGGTGAGAGTAAGGAAGACGTCATAGATGAAATGCGACCCCAAAGCTCTCTTGTGTATGTGTACCGGGAGAATGAAGCTCTGAGAGACCATGTTCACATTAAACTCGTCTATCCGGAGGAGATTGAAACATGATAATGTTTATTATCATGCAGTGACCTTCATTTCCCACCTGGAAGCAATGAATCGTTTTTATCAGTTTAATTCTGTGTTCACTATCTCTCAGTAAAATCTCTTTTGTACACATTTAGCCAATCTTATATACTACTAAAAACATCTCTTGCTAGATTTCAGCCAGAATTTTTGCTTTGGCTCTCACAGTTAGATGCTACCTAATTGGTTCATACCTTCATTGCTATGAAGAATCTAAACATTAAGCACTGCTATATGTACAAATAAAATGATGGCATTGTCTAAATGTGGTGTAAAATTCTGAAGGTACCCATACTGCAAAAGATATAATAGAAATGTCAGTATTATTAATCAGAGACTTAACAAGTCTAACTTCAGTTGTAATGTATGAGTCAGACTCAATCTCTTGTGCTTGTCTGAGCAATAGCATACATGTAAGAAATTGGATTTGGCGTGATAATTAAACCATTTTTGAGTCACCTGATGCTGTTATTTTGTTCCATTGAAATTGTAGAGTT
>NW_015505448.1:246720-308840 GCF_001515645.1 Sinocyclocheilus grahami | reverse complement strand
ATTTACCACTTAAAAGCTGATTTAATAATTAATTTTACTTTTACAAATCATATTTATTTTCTTAAAGTTAACTTAACATAAAACCAACCAAATCAAGTTTAAATTTCAATACCTAGAATTGTTTGCATTTCTGAAACAATGTTGAACACCAAAGTTGTAACCTTCCCAAAAACAGACTAAACAGAATTTGTTGAGTAAAATTAAATCAAAACTTAATTAGAATGAATGAAAGTCCCCCTGTTGTGAAAATCTAGTTTTTTGTTTTACAAATCATATTTATTTTCTTAAAGTTAACTTAACATAAAACCAGCCAAATCACGTTTAAATTTCAATACCTAGAATTGTTTGCATTTCTGAAACAATGTTGAACACCAAAGTTGTAACCTTCCCAAAAACAGTCTAAACAGAATTTGAGTAAAATTAAATCAAAACTTAATTAGAATGAATGAAAGTCCCCCTGTTGTGAAAATCTAGGTTTTTTTTGTTGTTTATTTGTCTATGTCGTGTTTTTAATATGCTTTTAGACAAACCATGTGCCAATCTATTAATCAACACCATTGCTGAGTATTTTCTCCTTAAAACTGTAGTTTCCCAAAGGCTGACCCAGAAATGCGGTTTGAAACAGCCCTAGGTTTGCTACGTCACAAACCAATAACCAATCACGTCTACCAATATCAGCACAAAACCAAAAATAAATTAGAGCAAAAAAAAACATGAAGCTGTGGTTTAATGTGAATTTAGAACCCGTGGCAACAGTGTAAAAGTCACTTCACATGCGTATGCTCGCGGGCGCGAATTAACAATCACAAATGGCTGCATTCGAGTCTTCAAGGCATTTTAGGACACAACATTGTCAAGTAAGTAACTTTAACGAATGTTACAGTATTCAATGTAGTTGTCCGCTAGTAAAAACATAGTTTTATCAGTCATTATCCGTGTATGCCATTGTTTTGCGGTTACTACAGTTCAGTGGATCAGGAGGCGCTGGCTGGTGTGACTGAGTGGAGGCGGGACTAATTTGCATATTCATAGATCTGCGTATAGTAAATGAGGCAAGGGTGTAGAGTTACAGTCAAGCTATGTTAAGGCATGAGATAATTATTTTCACAAGAAAAAACATTTAAATATGTCATTTTGATGATCAAAGAAGTTTATATATTTGATCTACAGGGGGACTTGAATTAATAAATGTCTAATTTTTAATTTTAGTTAAAAGTTTCTTGGCACAGCAGCTTTTCTGCAAACCATTAGGGACTGCAGGTGGAAAGATAAATTATAACGTGGTAAAAAGCATTTTTTTGCTTCTTATCAGAGACGGATATGGTGCACTTGTACACTGTCCCTATTAAATAAACTACAAATAATATGTGTATATATATATGATAAACTAAACCAGTTGTGTAATATCACATTAAAATACCAGTTTATACTTAAAAGATTTAACTTAAATTCAGGGTCTTATGGTGGGGCAAGTTAAAATGCTGGCTCAATTTGCCCCACAGCTGCCATTTTGAAATAAACTAGCTAGCTTACCAGTTAAGGTTAATATTTATCTAAATGATTTAATATGTTGCTAAATCACCTATTTGCATCATAAATATTTTAAGAGCTGGATGAATTTGCTTTGATGTATCAGCCAATATATCTGATATGCTAAATCTTTACTTTGACAAGCCAAAAAGTTTTTTAATTGGGTGCTTTCCACTCCTCTCATGTGAAACTGGGTGGGTCATCTTACCCCAATCTCCCCTAAAGTTGTCTTTAAAATGAATGTAGTGTCGCAGACATGCTGTGGCAGATGAGACTGTGTAACAGTCCCTGAGGTGGAACTGGATTTCCTGGAGCAGTTCTCAAAATGATGAGAAGCTGATGATGACAGGTCTGGATACTGTGGAAGATTTGTATTGGTCAAACTATGAATTGTTCAAGTATAAGCATTGTGAATATAACCATCTATGTATCAAGTTATTTTACTATTATAATCGTGTATTTGCCTGTGTGCAGACAGGCCTGCATAGGAATGGCATAGAAGTCTGTATGAGGGGCAGACACATGACTGGAATTCAATACAAGTTAAACTCAAGCAACAGCATTTGTGGCATAATAATACATTTCAAAAACAATCTAGGTTACAGTAAGACACTTTCAATGAAAGTGAATAGAGCTAATTTTTGGAGGATTTAAAAGAATAAATGTAAAGTTTACAATTTTAGAAAAAAACTTTTTTCCAACTTGTATTTGAGTACAGCTCAATTTGTTCTTGTCATCTTTAGTCAATTTAGTTGTTTAATTGTCATGTAACTTTTATTGGAAGTGCTTTACTGTAACCCAGTTTTCTTTATCTTGTCGAAATCACTCATTGTATTGAACCTGGAATGCTGTAAGGCATTGTGACATTATCGTGTGCAGTTAGATTAAATATTAACTCTGTGCTTGCATATTACATCTTTATCAAATCACATCTTAGACCACCACTTCTGTTTATAGCTGTTTATATAATTGTCGTCTTGCTAAACTCACAATAAATCTGTCTCTATAAACTTACATACACCTATAAAACTGGAATGGATGATTAAGACTTTTTTTTTTTTTACAGTGGAAAAAAATGATGAAACCAAACCTCACTTGTATACTGCACAATTGTCTTTCTTCATTTTTTTTATACTTATCTCTAAAAACCCAAACAAAAAAGTATATTTTTTGATGGAATAATATTTTATACACTATATACACTGGAAAAAATTACATCGACCTTGAAAACAGTAGTAAGTTTATTAGCCAGAATATTACCTTGGTTACTGTTTTGTAGACTGGGTGAGTTTGTGGGTTTGAGATTTACGCTGTTTGCTTTAATAAAGCACACATGGTTCAGTTGATCTAGTGCAGCAACTTCCAAAAAGCACCTTTCTGTATCTGACAACTGCGTCAATGCACCTGACAATGGTGGATGACAATAGTTGACAGTTGTCAACTAATAAACCACAAAGTTCAAAATGATTAATGAATGTGTTCCACTGCATGGGTGTTAAAATTCTTTCAGCAAGCAACATTTTGCATGCTAAAGCTTGTCCAGTAGAGAAATGTATCACCTGTCAAATGTTCAGTCCATGTTTCAGTGCTTTCATTTTTGAATATTGTCCAGGGTAAAATTTCCACTGACACTGTCAACATGATTTAAGTAATAGTTAAGCCAAAACTGAAAACGTACTCACCCTCAGGGCAGGTCTTTCTAGATCTAGATGTTTCTTCATCTGAACAGATTTGGAGAAATTTAGAATTACATCACTTGCTCACCGATGGATCCTCTGCAGTGAATGGGTGCTGTCTGAGAGTCCAAACAATTGATAAAAACATCACAATAATCCACACGAGTCATCAATTAACATCTTGTGACGTGAGAAGCTGCATGTTTGTAAGAAACAAAACCATTTTTTAAAGGAATCTCATTCTGACGGCACCCATTCACTGCAGAGGATCCATCGGTGTGCAAGTGCTAAATTTCTCCAAATTTGTTCTGATAAAGAAACAAATTAATTTACATCTTGAATGGCCTGAGGGTAAATACATTTTAAGATAAGTTTCATTTTTGGGTGAACTATTTTGAAGGAGTAAAATCCTGGATCCACGGCCGCTTACATACATGTCTTTTGTGTGGTTATTAATCTTTATTTAACCTCTTAGATTTTAGTTGATTGAATGTAGGTATGAGCTTTTGATCTTTTAGTAGTTAGTCAATCAGATGTATTCCGTTGCTGGAATGTGCTCTCTCCTTGTTTTTCAGAAAGTTCTTTCCATGCTAAACATATATTTACTCCTCAGGCCCACTTTGACAGCCTATGTCACAAAGGTCATCAGGGCCCGTCAGCTACTTGACTATCTCATAGTTAGAACATTCTTTCTATCTTCCATAGAACATATCAGTCTTTTTACCCCCCTCGAAATTGGACTTTAACTCGCAATTGCGAAAGTCAGAAAAAGAAAAAAAAGTCAGAATTGCGAGATATAAACTCGCAATTGCGAGAAAAAACATCACAATTGTGAGATAAAAAGTCGTAATTACCTTTTTTATTTTTTATTCAGTGGCGGAAACGGGCTTCCATAGAGATCTTTCAAAGCAGCTTCACAGTATTAAACAGGAAAGTAACAGAATCAATGATGCAAACTTCAAAACTGGGGCAAATCCTAATTCTGCTCTAAAGTAGCTGTAGCAAGACAATAGTGTCTTTATTCAGCTTCAGTCAGTTCGGTGTCGGTTTAGTTCAGTAACTATTTGAAGTTCATTCATTATGAAACCAGTTCAATTTAGCGATTAAGCAGCTCTACCGAAAACAGTAGTGACATTATTCAGCTAGAGAAATAATAATGTTGATTCAATTGAGTTCCAGCAGGTTGAAACATGAAGGCAGAGCTGCTGTTTAGATAGCAGTAAGCAACTGGCTTACCGATGGCCATAAAATGTGTTTTGGTTCCAGCTGGTCCTAGCATGATACGCTCATAGCTGGCTGTAGAGATCTGTGCCCAGAGCTCATCTAGTTCTTCGGTTTATCATCACATATCATCTCATCGGGGTCTTCACTGATTGTGAACGGCTGTGTTGGGGCCGTTCCTGGGTGCAGGTCCAACATCTGGTCGTATTTCTAAGCTGTTTATTCCCTTTTTGCTTCTTTGTTGTTTCTGGCCTGAGCCATTCCCACCTTTGTTTTCTAGATTGACCTGTTTTGTTTGTTGTTGTTTTTTTATTTATTGGTCTATAGCAGAGCTTCAGCCATGCACAAGTGCTTCCTGACATTACCGAATCCCATAACTTAGCAGAAAGGGCTTTACAATATATTGTCATAAAATTTTTTGAAGCTATTTGTGAGTGGGAAATGGATTTTGTTAAATTACAGTATGTAAATGAATGATTGCAGGCCATTTCAAACCAATTTTTTTTTCTAGACTTTAGTTCATTACCGCTCCTTCACCTGCTGTTTGGAATTGGTTGTCTGTTTGCTCTCTCTTTCTCTCTCTCTCTCGCTCTCACTTGTGTTTGTTCTGTTTAGAATCTGTTCATCTTGGATTTGATTGGATTTCAAAATAAAGGCTTATCTGAATAATTTGTCATCCGAGCTCTTTAGTACCTTTTTTGAAAGCCCCAATGAATACTTTTTAAACATTTTTAGTGGTTAGAGAGTCAGACTTGTAACCCGAAGGTCGTGGGTTCAATTCTCAGAACTGGCATGAATTTTAGGTGGGGGGAGTGAATGAACTACGCCGTCTTCCACCCTCAATACCCACGAGCAAGGCACCGAACCCCCGATTGCTTAAATGGCTGCCAGGTGTGTGTCCTCAGTGTGTGTGTGTTCACTACGCACTGCTGTGTATACTCACTTGGATGGGTTACATGCAGAGCACAAATTCTGAGTATGGGTTAACATACTTGGCTCCACGTAACGTCACTCACTTAGAATGTTTATTCAGCAGAATCTTACAGAAATGTCTTCTCTTCCGTGTCTTCAACATGTTCATGAGAATACAATGAAGCATGTGTGTGGTGTTGCTGATGCAGGAGCCGGCGTTCTGTTCTTTCTTAGTTCATCATCTGAACATTCTGGTTCAAACATGTAAGGCTGGGCAAAAAATTGCAAGTCGTCCTCTCTGTCGAAATCTTCAGACATGTTTTATGTACAGCATGTGTCTTCCTCTGCTGTAAACCAGGTGAGAAGCATCCGGGTTCTACATCAAAACGCTGACTCCTGCATCTGCAGCACCACACGCAAGTGTCTTGGTACTCTAGTGAACGTGAGTCGAAGACTGACACGGAAGAGAAGAAATTGTTGAATAAAGCTGTTATTTTTGTTTTCTTTGCGCACAAAAAAGTATTCTCTTAGCTTCATAAAATTAAAGGGGTCATATGATGCGATTTCAAGTTTTCCTTTCTCTTTGGAGTGTTACAAGCTCTTGGTGCATAAAGAAGATCTGTAAAGTTGCAAAGACTAAAGTCTCAAATCCAAAGAGATATTCTTTATAAAAGTTAAGAGTCAGCCACACCTAAAGCGGCTCGTTCTAACATGCCCCCACATATCTAGGTCACTATGTGGAAATATTAGCATAATGCCGCCCAAATGTGCACGCGAAGAAAGAAGGCGTGGTTTCAGGAACAGCAGTGTTGATGCCGCTATGTCAGGGAGACGCTGTGTTTCAGTGCTAAAGCAAAAGCACTTTATTTGGCCTTCCGGAAGTAGATGCAATTAGGAATCATTGGTTAAGATTTATTTACAACAGAACAGCACAACCCAGATGTTCGAATTTGTACAACGCATTTTATGGACGACAGTTTTTTGAACCTAGAAGAGTACAAAGCTGGCTGTGCACAAAGGCTATTTCTAAAAAAAATATGTTGTAAGTATGTAAGTATGTTTTGTTATTAGTTTAAGTATTTGCTATTGACTGTTCAAATGCGGAGTTTTGCGCAGCACAGAGTAACGCGTCGTGTGTGTGTGTGTGTGTGAGAGGGGAACAGGGTCACATCACAGGAGAGTGAACTGCCTGTCAGAAATCATAGCACGTCAGCTGTCTTAACCGCGGCTTGTGTACTGCATCATCACTGTGTCTGTCACGCGACTCTGTTGCCCTTTCGGGCTTGAACTGATGGTAAAACTAACGACATTATTAACCGTCTTGATATTTACTTTGAAAGCTGACGCTCACGAATATGGTAAGGGGCATTACATTTCCCACGCGTGCTTGCAGTGTTCGGCCAATCACAATGCACTGGGTCAGCTGGCCAATCAGAGCAGACTGCGCTTGTCAAAGGAGGGAGCTTTGTTGAAAACGACGTGTTTGAGAGAGGCGGGGCATAGAGGACCTACAATAATGTACAGTATTTGAAAAATCATGTGTTTTTTTAACATTAAAGCATGTCAAGTTGTCAACATATTCTGTTACACCAAATACACAAAATAATGATCTTTAAAATAGCATCATATGACCCCTTTAAGGTTGAACCACTGATGATGTCCTTACTACTTTTGTGGGCCTTGAACGTGGTAGTCACGTTGCTGTCTGGGTCAGAAAGCTCTTGGATTTCATCAAAAATATCTTAATTTGTGTTCCGAAGATGAACAAAGGTCTTATGTCTTCTTACCGACATGAAGGTGAGGAATTAATGACAGAATTTTCATTTTTGGGTGAACTAACCCTTTAAGGCAAATTCCTGTCACTGTAAAAAAAAATCATGTCACTGGTCAGATACAGTAAACCTTTATAGCAGAAAGAAAAGACCTTTCATTAAAAAACTTTTTATATATCAATCTCTTAAAGTAACTAGTTTCCTCTTAAAGTAAAACTAAACAGTATTAGTCTTTCAGACTGTTGTATATTAACTCAGTGTTTATTTTTGTTTATATATATAAAATGTTATTCGCTTTGTGTGTAAAAGTTGCAACAAACGAATTGTAATGCAAGTTGCACAAGGTACACATAAATACTGTACAGGTTGCATTAGATAACTTATTGTTTGCTTATCACTGTTCAGTCAGACTGATTTTTTCCCTACCTCAGTTCTGCATAAAGTATTTGGACACTTACGCCACCTGTAAGATGTACGTCAGTGCACTGGATAAATGTAATTGTCCTGCTCTATGCATGCATGCGAATTCATAGAATGGTTCATAAAGGATGATGCAAGTGAGACGGGTTGCAGTAAAAGTAGCGGAGTTTACGACTTCCTGTTACTATTCTTTCGCAAAATGTTTTATTTCCAATTAGTTAAATGACAACGATGATGATAATAATAGTAATAATAGGTTAAATCAGGGGTAGGCAAGTTCGGACCTAGAGAGCCGCAGTCCTGCAGAGTTCAGCTCCAACCCTGAAAACAAAACTCACCTGCCTATAGCCTTAGTAATCCTGAAGACATTGATTAGCTTGTTCAGGTGTGTTTGATTAGGGTTGGAGCTGAACTCTGCAGGGCTCTCTAGGACCGAATTTGCCTACCCCTGGGCTGAATGATCATTAGACTACGACAGATTATTTCCTTGTTTGTTGTGCATAGTGCCTGTGATATCCAATAAAATGCAATTTAGTTTACATTACATAACTCACTTGATTTTTGCTGATTTTTTAAATTTTGTAATTTTCCTTTTTGGTTCTCACTTGTTACAGTCTATATTACCTGTTTGTCTATGGATATTTTTGTCTATTAGTGTCCAAAAAGAAGCTTCCCAAAAAATGAACATCTGTTCCATTGAATCAGCGCTCCTGTCAACCAGTTGTGGAAAGTATGTGTGCATTGAAGGCAGGCGCAGGCGCAGGCCCAGGCCCAGTCAATCTCTTGAGCTGGTCACGGAAAATCGACAGGAAAAAGACCTTGAAAACTCAGCTAAAGGTCTGAACCGGTGTTGTTCCACTGAATGCTTCAAATGTTTCTTTGGTTATCTAGAACTGGCCTCAGTAACTCTTAAATTAAGATTTTTGGAGACTGGACTGTTTGGGTTCTTTCAATTCCATGTTCTTTTTTTTAAGTTATAACTAGTTGTATAATGGCGCAAGGAATGACAGTGATAACGTCGTTAGAATCGCAGTGATTATGTGTCTGTGACACAGTAATTAATATATTACACATAACTGTATAATGTGATGATTTTCATGTCATTTTTAGTTACTTGTTTTTTGTACTACTTGTACTTTGAAGTCAACAAAAAAGAAAAAGCAAATATAGCAGTTAGAAATAGTAAATCAGAATCCGAATGAGCTTTATTCGCCAAGTGCGCGCAAACACACAAGGAATTTGTTGTGGTTTCCAGGGGGCTCTGTGTAAATAGCTTCATATACATACATACATAACACTAAATAATAGAAAGAGCATTTAAATAAGTGAGATTAAGAAAATAAAATTAGAAAATATATTAAAAATGAAAAATAAATAGTTTCTTCATTGGAACAGATTTTGGAGAAATGGATCCTCTGCAGTGAATGGGTGCCGTCAGAATGAGAGTCCAAACAGCTGCTAAAAACATCACAGTAATCCAGTCAACTCCAATCCATTTAATGTATTTTTAAGTGAAAAGCTGCATGTTTGTAAGAGACAAATCCATCAGAGTCCATGCATAATATAACGCTTCCGTCAGTGAAAATGCATCCCCCGTTGTCCTCCCACATCAATCTTATGGATTATTGTGATGTTTTTATCAGCTGTTTGGACTCTCATTCTGACGGCACCCATTTACTGCATTAAAAGCTGCTGAGCAAGTGATCTAATGCAAATGTTCTTAAAATCTGTAACAAACTCATCTACATCTTGTATGGCCTCAGGGAAAGTAAATGTTCATTTTTAGGTGAACTATTCCTTTAATGAAAGTGTTTGCATTGTGACTTAATGTAATGCTAGTAATATGATTGTATTTTCTTCTTCAGTCAAGGTGTATCATATTTTGTATGGAACCAGAAAATGCATGGCTTTTTGCTTTGAGGTGAATAAAAAGTCAGTTTTCCCTGTTGTTACTCATGGTAAAGAGGTCAAATTTAAGGTAATGTCTCAGACACTGAATTGCAAAGAAATCATTTATTGTTAGACGTGGTGTCAAATACATTCTTGTGCTTTTATTTGATAATTTCTGATTTTATATAATGGCTCTCACGTATACAGGTTTTACCCACAGACAAGCCGATCACGGCAGGAATCTTTGACCAAACGTTCTTATTTCAATGGGATGAGCAAGACAGGCATGGAGACTGGAAGAGTTTGAAATCAGTGGCTGAACCCAGCATGTACTTGATTGATGAAGAAAATGGCAAAGAAAAGAGCAAAGTGATCATCACAAATGAGCGGAGTCCGATTTTTAAAATCTGTTACACAGATATGAAAATAGGTAATTTTGCCAAATGTTTGTGAGTGGAATATTGTACTTTGTGCATATTTAACATGTTTATGTTAAACTGAAGTGATGTTCTGCATTCTAGCAGGTTTAACACAATACATTGTAAAAACTACATAGCAAGGGACTCATCCATGCATTGATTTTCTAAAACATGGCAGATAATGGGTTGCAGAGTCTCTGTAGATCTGGCAAATTCCAAGAGAACACGATGAAAACTTCATGCAGAAAGACCCCCTGGCAAAGACGGGACTCAAAACAGGGACCTTCTTGCTGCAAGAGAGCAGCACCCACTAAGCCACTGTGCTGCTCTGAAAGGTAACTATTCTTATTTGTAGACTTCACGTTTGTAAAGAGCACTGCTATAAAAAGTGCTATATCGTTGTATATCGTTTCAGACACCCAAAAATGCTTTCAAAGTGAATAACTTATACCATAAAGATATAATTTATGATTGTCTCTGACTGTTCTTTAAAAAACACTTGAGCATATTTAAACAAGTCTTGAAATAGTGAGTAGGCTATTAGTACGCAGTATCCTATCAAGGTGATATCAACTTCCATCGACATTAACCCTGTAAAGTCTGACATGAAATAACAGCCTGAAAAAAAAAAATCTAATTTTTTGAAATGGAACACTTTGTTTAAAAAAAAAAAAAAGTGTCAGGCTTTTATGGAAAATAAGCACCTCAATTTTATTTACAGGCTCAAAAATATGTCATTTGGTGCAATTGCTGATGGATCATATTTGATACTTGTGATTTTTCATGTATGAATAATCAAGTAAGCCTAAGTTGCTTAAGTTCATTAAAGGTGAACTAAGCGATTTTTGCCAAATGATGTTGATATTTGAAAGCACCAAAACAAACATGCCCATACCCCAACAGGAACCCGCCCCTATTTTGATAACTCCGCCCCACACGTACATACACAACCCTGCCAGCGACGATGGCGGTATCTGCTATGCCTGCCGACTGCTGCATATAACAAAAGCTAACACAGAATAGTCGTGTGAAAAAGCAAAATCAATGTAACTCACCTATCAAAGCAACCTCGGCGTCCCATTCCCTTCCGCTCTTTTGAGTTCTCTCCACCGCTGGAAGCTGCTCCCAAATTTATGCGGGTCCTACCTCTTGCCTGATCGTAACCCTTCCTTTTAATGTTTTGTTCCTCTGAAATTTTCCTCCTTTTTAAAATTTTTTATCTGCCATATCGATCAGCTAATATCTGTTCTGTGCACTCACTGAGCGCTCTCTTCTCTACTAGACACACCCCTTACTGCTGATTGGCAGCGAGTGTGTTTTGGGACTCGGTCCGACACTGGTTGGGAAAGGGTTTTTCCAAATATTGCTTAGTGCACCTTTCATTAAGTGTTCATCTTGAAATATTAATAACAATATAAAAGTTATTTTTATGGTTATTTTTTTTTTTTTTAAATCATCAAGATTTCACAGCAAAAAGACATGCGTACCATGATCTGAAGGGGGACAGTTATTATACTAAGACCTTTTGCTTGCTAAAAAAGTATAAACTATGAAACTGATAACAGAAGGCATGTAGTAGATTGTGTACAACAGGTTTTTGATCATGTTGATCATTTATTGGCCTTTGAAATTTGAGTATCAAATAAGATGATGATAGCCTACTAAAGGGAATCTTTCTCATTTTCAATCTTTCACAGCAAAACCAAGAGGATGTAATATCAGTGAAGAGCTGAATGCGTTTCACAAGCTTTCACCAACAAAAGGGCTCTGATCAGTCTGCATCTGCTGCAGGGTCCTTTTCTTGGATGGATGCTGAGAACATGTGAGAGCAAGTGGAGTGATTTCTTTCTGGTTCTTTGAGGCATGGCATTTTATCCATTTATTTGCATGTTTGCCTTTTTGTTGTAACCTAGTAAATATTACTGACATGCAGTTTTAGGTTCAAACTCAGTTGCATTATTACTATACAAACTGGCACTGTTTAGTTTGTCACAATGAAAGTATTTGAGCTAATAATTACATGGCTTATCAAAATGTTTAAATAAGCCAAAGACGTTACACAGGAACCTAACCCTTTAGTGTCATATTCTGTGAATCACATGCCTTTCTTTCACTTTTAACTATGTTCAAAAACTATTTGTGTTGCTTAATATTCTTGTGGAAACCGTGGTATACTACCATTTAAAAGCTTGTGCTAAGTAAGGAAGCAATTATTTTAAATTGTAATAATATGTCACAATTTTATAATTTTTAATGTACGATTTTTGTTGCTTAATATTCTTGTGGAAACCGTGATGAAATTAAGGTCCTGCTGTCGGAGAGGTTCGTGCGGGGACGCTTTTTATTTAATAATGTGTAATTATTCTGTGGACTGTTGTTCAAAATTACTACTTCTAGAAACAACAGAACTAATAATAATAATAATACTAATTATAAAATAATTTTGTTGCTTAATATTCTTGTGGAAACCGTGATGAAATTAAGGTCCTGCTGTCGGAGAGGTTCGTGCGGGGACGCTTTTTATTTAATAATGTGTAATTATTCTGTGGACTGTTGTTCAAAATTACTAGCCTACTTCTAGAAACAACAGAACTAATAATAATAATAATAATAGTAATTATAAAATAATTAGGTTTCCAAATGTAAGAATAAACAACGAATAAATACAATTATATAATAAATAATAATACAATTATAAAAGCCGGTCTGCAAAAAACCCTGCATGTGATTTGTCATTTCTTTATATTTACAGAACAGGCGGAGATGCGTTTATGCTTTTTTTTTTCTATTTTACGCATTAGTAGTAGGCTAAATCTAGACTTCGCAAGTTCTCGTGTAAAATAAAATAATAAAAACCGTGGAATAAACTGTACAGGAAGCGAGTAATGAACTCTCCACATTAGGCTACTAAAAAGGTCAGTTTAATCTCGCAAAAATCCCGTTAATAAAACAAATCTGACCACACTGCACAATTAATCTTTGTTGCATCTTTGTTGTTTGATGAACTCGGTGCTTGCGCGTAGGTAACGTTACACAGCTTTTATTGTTATTGCAGTTTAGATATTCAAATAGCTGCAGTACTCAGACTTTACCACAAGGAAAAGTGCGTACACCTGAGACACATAAAGCCTATTCGCACGGGGTTAGTATTACCTGGTGACCTCCAGTCATTTGTAACAGATAATACTAATCCCGTGCGAATAAGACCGTTTTTATAAATATGAACGTTGCCGTGGATTTTAGCCTACGCACACTCTAAGATCAAATCTGTGCGTACGCGCATTTTATAAATGAGGCCCCTGGTGTAGTCATGTGGGACACAACGAAGAGTCAGTAAACATTCAGACAAGCGCGACCTCTGCTGGTGAAGCTGCCACTCTGATTACATGCTGTTGTGTAACGTTATCTGAGGCAGATTCTGCTGAACACAGATCAGCATTTGAGGACGACTCTTATCAGTAAAGTGCTTTGCACTAGAGTTGGTATAGCGTATGCTACATCTAATATGCATTGCTTTTCTAGTAGTGATCTGCAAATGTATATTCATGTATTTGTTAACCATATTATGTAAAAACTGCAAAGCAGCTCATTCTGTAAGCTTAGCATTCTGATGCATGTTGACTATGAATTATATATATATATATATATATATATATGCATGTATTTCTTTTTTTATTTACATATTGTATTTTTATTTTTTTGACAAAATAAGCACATCTTATTTCTGTATTATACATTGACTAAATAATATAGGCCTATATGTATGACTACCAAATAAACATATATTTTCTGGTTTATTTGGCTTGTTGTGAATGAATGACAATGTAGAGAAAGTGAAAAAGATTATCAGCTGCCCTTACACAAATCTCAAAACAGCTGACAAATATGGCATTTAAAAAATATATTTTTAATTCAATCGGGGGGGGGGTAAAAGTGCACAAATATATGCACTTTAGCTTGTTTCACTATAAATATGAGAGCATACATGGCAACATGAAAGCTAAATATAGCCCTGGAAAGCCGGCAGTGCACAGAAGAGCTTTTCGGTCATGAGTCACGTCCCTCTGATGCCCTGCTGCTCACGCTCCTCATCATCACACTCTCCTCTTTCTAGTGATGGAGTACTTGCCTCCAAATCACAATCCCTGTCCACTGTTCTGAATTATTTGTAGGTACTCATTTTGATAGACACTTTTATCCTAGGTAACTTATGACCTGCATCTAAAGAAATGTTCCATATTGGCAAATCAAGAAGTGAACACGGTAACACATTTGTTATTTACAAAAATGTCCTTAAAATGTCCTTGAAACATGGCCCTGCAGTACTGTGAGTATTGTTAGCTCTTGTTTGATAAAGTGCTTGTGAATAGAATAGAATAGAATGAGGAATTTGTTGTGGTTTCCATGAGTTCTGGGCAAGGTTATTATAGTTAACTAAAACCTTAAAGAAATGTATTGAAATATATATATTTCTAAACAAAATAAAGTAACAAAAAACAAAAGGAAAACAGAAAATATAAAAATATAGTATATTATATTATTATATAATGTAAAAAAATTATTTCAAAATATTAACAAAAACTAATACATTGTGCAACTAATATGTAGCCAATGGGAAGTGGAACTATTGTTAAATGCTCTGCCTGCTGGCACATAAGCACTGCAAGGTGAATGGAGATCTCTCAGGATTAGTGGATTGAGTGTGACTGTTCAGTATGAAGCTCTCGGCACAGTCTGAATGAACAGAACTGAATGTCCTGTAAAAGACAAATCATAAAAAGCCCATCACCTTCAACTCAACCTTGCCAAGACAGAACTGCTTGTGGTTTCAACAAACCCATCACTTCATCACAATTTCACCATCCAGTTAGGCTCATCAACCATAACTCCTTCAAAGACAGTCAGATACATTGGAGTTATGATTGATGATCAGCTGAATTTCTCAGACCACATTGCTAAAAATGCCCAGTCCTGCAGATTTGCTTTATACAACATTAGGAAGATCAGGCCCTTTCTTTCGGAACATGCTACACAACTCATTGTTCAAGCTCTTGTTTTGTCCAGGCAGGACTATTGCAATGCTCTCTTAGCAGATCTTCCAGCCAATTCTATCAAACCTCTACAACTAATCCAGAATGCGGCTGCAAGATTAGTCTTTAAAGAACTGAAAAGAACGCATGTCACACCTCTTTCCATCAGTTTACACTGGCTAATAGCTGCTCATGTAAAATTCAAGGCATTGATGTTTGCCTACAAAACCACCACTGGCTCTGCACCCCTTTACCTAAATTCACTACTTATAGACTTATGTGCCCTCTAAGCTTGCGTTCTTCAAGTGAACAACACATTATAGTGCCTTCCCAAAGAGGTACAAAATAACTTTCACTGACTTTTACATTAACTGTGGGGGGGGGGGTAAAAGTGCACAAATATATGCACTTTAGCTTGTTTCACTATAAATATGAGAGCATACATGGCAACATGAAAGCTAAATATAGCCCTGGAAAGCCGGCAGTGCACAGAAGAGCTTTTCGGTCATGAGTCACGTCCCTCTGATGCCCTGCTGCTCACGCTCCTCATCATCACACTCTCCTCTTTCTAGTGATGGAGTACTTGCCTCCAAATCACAATCCCTGTCCACTGTTCTGAATTATTTGTAGGTACTCATTTTGATAGACACTTTTATCCTAGGTAACTTATGACCTGCATCTAAAGAAATGTTCCATATTGGCAAATCAAGAAGTGAACACGGTAACACATTTGTTATTTACAAAAATGTCCTTAAAATGTCCTTGAAACATGGCCCTGCAGTACTGTGAGTATTGTTAGCTCTTGTTTGATAAAGTGCTTGTGAATAGAATAGAATAGAATGAGGAATTTGTTGTGGTTTCCATGAGTTCTGGGCAAGGTTATTATAGTTAACTAAAACCTTAAAGAAATGTATTGAAATATATATATTTCTAAACAAAATAAAGTAACAAAAAACAAAAGGAAAACAGAAAATATAAAAATATAGTATATTATATTATTATATAATGTAAAAAAATTATTTCAAAATATTAACAAAAACTAATACATTGTGCAACTAATATGTAGCCAATGGGAAGTGGAACTATTGTTAAATGCTCTGCCTGCTGGCACATAAGCACTGCAAGGTGAATGGAGATCTCTCAGGATTAGTGGATTGAGTGTGACTGTTCAGTATGAAGCTCTCGGCACAGTCTGAATGAACAGAACTGAATGTCCTGTAAAAGACAAATCATAAAAAGCCCATCACCTTCAACTCAACCTTGCCAAGACAGAACTGCTTGTGGTTTCAACAAACCCATCACTTCATCACAATTTCACCATCCAGTTAGGCTCATCAACCATAACTCCTTCAAAGACAGTCAGATACATTGGAGTTATGATTGATGATCAGCTGAATTTCTCAGACCACATTGCTAAAAATGCCCAGTCCTGCAGATTTGCTTTATACAACATTAGGAAGATCAGGCCCTTTCTTTCGGAACATGCTACACAACTCATTGTTCAAGCTCTTGTTTTGTCCAGGCAGGACTATTGCAATGCTCTCTTAGCAGATCTTCCAGCCAATTCTATCAAACCTCTACAACTAATCCAGAATGCGGCTGCAAGATTAGTCTTTAAAGAACTGAAAAGAACGCATGTCACACCTCTTTCCATCAGTTTACACTGGCTAATAGCTGCTCATGTAAAATTCAAGGCATTGATGTTTGCCTACAAAACCACCACTGGCTCTGCACCCCTTTACCTAAATTCACTACTTATAGACTTATGTGCCCTCTAAGCTTGCGTTCTTCAAGTGAACAACACATTATAGTGCCTTCCCAAAGAGGTACAAAATAACTTTCACTGACTTTTACATTAACTGTTCCCTCCTGGTGGAATGACCTGCCCAACTCAATCCGAGCAGCTTTAAGAATCGGCTAAAAACAAAAATCTCTAACATCTTCATTTGACCCTTTAACTCTAGCACTCTCTATTCTAATGCTAAAACAAACAAACAAACAAAAAAAAACACTTGACCCTCTAACACTTGCACTCTATTCTATTTCTATTCTTACTACTTGTTTTCTTTAAAAAAAAAGATCCTCTGACACTAGCATTCGCTATTCTTTTTTCATTCTATCTTCTTGTTTTCTTTTTATTTATTATGACAAAATTATGTAATTAATACATATTATATTAATTACATATAATAAAATCTAAAAAAAAAAAGTCTGCTAAATGACTAAATGTAAATGTCTGGCTGACAGTTTTTAGCATCTTATCCTCATCTCAGCAGGATGGCAGAGAATGTGAAATAATCTCCTGAATCAGGGACGCTCTGCCAGGCGTACCATTGCATACCCTTGAACTGTCATCAGTGAAGCTTAGCGTGTGTGTGTTTGTGTGTGTGAGTCTTACCATGACTGATTATGAAATCACGTCAGATGAGGATCATGGGGCTTATCTCAGCACTGATGCAATAGGACGTTACAGGACATGAGAATGAAGAGGGATAGTTGTTCTTCATTACTGTAAAGTGAGACACTGTATCACTTTACAGATTTAGCTGTTAGATGTATGAGTTGCTACAGTGGTGGTAACAGATATCCTACTATTCCAAACAACTGAGAACCTTTCTTCTTCCCTAAAAAGCTTTACCTCTATCCATAATATAGCTTTTTTTTTCTCAGCGAAAAGAAGTCATCTTGTCTAATCTTTTCACTTCACAAGACATTAAAGGTGGGGTAAGTGATTTCTGGTAGCCAATGTTGATATTTCAAATCACCAAAACAAACACGTCCCTACCCCAAAAGGGTCTCGCCCCTATTTTGATAGCTCCGCCCCTCACATACGTATGCAACCCAGACAACGATTAGTTCTATGAAATAAAGCAAAACCAATGTTACACCGTGTCTACACCAGACGCGAGCGGCGCGACAAAATACTATAGAACTCATTATAATCAGTGATGCTATCTACACTGAATGCGGCGCTGCACGACAAATCCCCGACAGAAAACTGCTGCTGCATTCTATTTATGATGTATTGACACAAATTTCTAATGATTTTCAACGGTCGCTTTATCCCGTCCACTGTAGACAGACTTTAGCTGTTGCGGCGCGGCGCAACAACTGTCCCGTCCAGTGTAGACACGGTGTTACACACCTATCTAGAAGAAACAAAACAAACTCAGCGTCCGATTGCAGGCCTTCCGCTCCTTGAGTTCTCTCCAGTGCTGGAAAGATTCTTGCCTTATCGTAAGCCTTTTTTGTTCCGCAGACGTTTTCCTCTTTCGTTTTTTATCTGCCATCTCTATCTTTCTGTCGCTTGGCTCAAGGCTAATGTCTGTCCTGTGCACTGAGCACTCTCTCCTCCGCATCATGAGTAGACACGCCCCTTAATGCTGATTGGCTACAAGTTTGTTTTGGTACTCGGCCTGCGTTTTTGAAAAAATACATACCCCACCTTTAATTGATGGACTGTAGCCATATGGGTTACTTGTGGATTATTGTGATGTTCTTATCAGCTGTTTGGACTCATTCTGACGGCACCCATTCACTGCAGAGGATCCATTGGTGAGCAAGTGACGTAATGCTAAATGTCTCTAGTTTCTCATTACTAGCAGATACATCATGAGATGTTTAAAATATTCTTCTTTCCTACTGATTATGTGAAGCATTAATAATATGTGAGTTATGAAATTCTTCATAAATGATCTGATAATCTGTGCAATTCTGAGCAAACCAACCTTTTGTAAATGACTGTTTACTTGTACATGACTGCTCTTGGGAAAATTAATGTACGGTTAAAATAGAACTCTAAATAGAAATAGAACTTCTTTCTTGAATATCCTTGAATATAATATAATTCTCCTTTCAGTCGCAGACAAGAATGCATTTTTCTTTGAAGCCAAAATAACCACATATCACTTTGAAAAAACTGATTATAGATTCCTAAGTACATAATATTCCTCATCTTGCACAACCTGACAGTGTAGCAAGATTTAATTTGACTTGCTTACCAGATTCAGTATATTCCCACAGGCCTTGAAATCCACAGAGGCAGCATTTCTGTAACTTGAACTCTGGTTTTCTTCAATGATCCTTACTGTTTTGTTACCCATTGACTTCCATGAACAAAAATACATTGGAAGTCAATTTGAACTGAAACTGTTTGGCTTTCTTCAAAATATATTCTTTTTATGTTCCACAGAAGAAGGAAAGTCAAACAGGTTTGGAACAACATGAGTAAATGATGACAGTTTTCATTTTTGGGCTGAACTATTAAAAAAGTTGCACATTTTATTGTCATCAGCATGAATTTCCTCAACAACCACATGATTTGAAGTATTCATGTCCAGTGAAGGATGTTTGTTCAAATCCCTATGTACTGTATTAGTGATGCTTGCCTTAGCCAACACCACTAATAAAAGGCAATTTCAGTGTTGTCACCAGCTGCACCATGCTAAGCAAAAACCTCTCTGCAGAAATTGCTTACAACATCCTTAAGGCCAAACTGGATCTGTGGCGTGGAACAAACCGAGTTTGCAAGATTCTGCTTCACACAGATAAGCTCTGTGAAGGAGCAGTCCTATTAAAACCAGACCTCAGTATGCATGAATTCAGATTTGGCTTTTCATTTTGTCTTTCTGGGCACCTTCTCAATCTCATCAATGCATTCAGCACTAGAAATTATAATGTGAAACAGCAAGACCATTGTAGTTCAGCCAAGCAGGGTTATTATAGTTAACTAAAACCATAAAACAATTTTTGGTACTTGAAATAAAATAAACTTTGAAAAAAATAGTAAACAAGAATGATTACAGCTTGCTGCCATGGCAGCTTTTCACATTTTTATTTAGTTTACCTTTATGTACTAAAATAACTAAAACTAAAACTGAAATAAAATTAACGAAAGCTATGTAGACATATATATATATCAATTAAAAATGACAAAAACACTAAACAAAATGACTAATATTTAAACTAAAATTGAAATAAAAACGGAAGAATAAAATAAACTTTGAAAAAAATAGTAAACAAGAATGATTACAGCTTGCTGCCATGGCAGCTTTTCACATTTTTATTTAGTTTACCTTTATGTACTAAAATAACTAAAACTAAAACTGAAATAAAATTAACGAAAGCTATGTAGACATTGATATATATATATATATATATATATATCAATTAAAAATGACAAAAACACTAAACAAAATGACTAATATTTAAACTAAAATT
The DNA here is from genome assembly GCF_001515645.1 of Sinocyclocheilus grahami. Taxonomy (NCBI): domain Eukaryota; kingdom Metazoa; phylum Chordata; class Actinopteri; order Cypriniformes; family Cyprinidae; genus Sinocyclocheilus; species Sinocyclocheilus grahami. The sequence continues at coordinate 288,750 of NW_015505448.1, read as the reverse complement.
GAAATAAAAACGGAAAATATGACAATAAAAATTAATTCAAAATATTACAAAAAACTCAACGACACTAAAATAAGATGCAGCTAAGATGCATGACTATAAGAACTACTGCAGGTTATGGACTAAACATAAGAAGATTATGATTTACATTTTGTAAAGTGTAAATATGATTGTTTTGAGAGTTTGCAGAAGCCCTGGATGATTATGATTTACTGACAGCAGTTGCACGAGGCCTCGATAACCCACAATGAGCATTTCACTAGAAGCTGGAGTAGACTGGAAAAGCTGATTGAAAACATTATTTTTGCAAATCTGTTTGGTGATGCTTACGGTGCAGAAGAAACACAGCTGTCAAGAATTGTGAAAGAGTAAAACAAAAAACAAACTCATGTTCTCAGCAAAGTAATTCTATTTATTGTTCAAAGGAAGTCTGTGGAGAATTACAGCAGTACACACTTGACTGAACAGCTGCCTTTATCACATAACACAGTACAGACAAGAATGAGGTCAAAACTTATATGAATAGTGAAATTAGTAAAAAATCACTATGGCTCCCACGTGGTGTGTATGGCTACTTCTTGTGGTTACAGAAGGCCTGAAAATTAAAACGAAAGGGAGTTCACTCCTTTTTCTCTGATCAAATTATAAATGTATAAACACCCACTCAATATCAGTAAGAGAAGGATAACAGAGGGAAGTTGCTAACAGGCACACACATTTGGACAGATCTGGGAGAAGAGGAGAAAACAGGCTGCAGTAAGACTCAGAAATGTGACAACTTAATATGCAGCGGAAGAGACTATTGAGAAAAAAAAAAAAAGAATAGTGCTATATTGTCATTTGGGTTGTTGAAAAAAGGAATACAAACTAAACTGAGAACTAGTCTAGTTTGTATATTTCACAATTTTGTCATTATCTTCCTATAGGAAATGTATGGAAAACCAGTTAGAAATATTTCCCTATATATAATTGCATCCGAGGTTTATTTGTTTAAACAGCCTGTTCAGGAAGCGTTTATAATTGATTCTATGTCTATATATAAATATATTTCTGTATATATATATAATTTTTTTTTTTCTGTATATTGTTTTTAAAAATAAATCTATTTAAACCCAGTTGGGGTGTTGTTCTGCATTTGATTTCCTTTCCAGTTATGTCACCAAAGCTCTCCATGTATTAAATTCGAAAACTACTAATTTGTCCCGGCTTGATGTTTGCCTATCAGGCAGACCAGTATCATTCCCTTTAAAAGAGCCAAATCAAACCCAGTATCAATGGTAAATTTAGCCGCAACAGCACCAATGCACTTCCCAATTTAGTATATACAATCAAGAGAAATTTGCTCTCAAGATGCAGGAGGAAAACAAAATAAAACTCACCAGCCCGCGTGAACCTCAATCTTCACAGCGCGCCGGCTGAGCAGGGTTTTCTAGCACCATTTGAACTGTTTGTACATTGTTGCTTGAACTGTATTGTGTGTCCACAAGTTGAACTCTATAACAACCTCCAATTTTTACACTGTTTGAGCCGAGTCTTTTATATTTTTATATATATATATATATATATATGTATATATACACACACACAAATTAGCAGAGAACATGTCCTGAATGAGCTAACTATGAGATTCACACATCATTCAGATGCTGGTTCGCTCTCCATCGTATGGTACAACACCAAAAACACCTATAGTAGAGATATTCATCGAATCTTGATACACTAACACCAAACGTCCCTGTCGACTCGTTTGTGAACTCAGTAACTAAGTCTCTGGGTGAAAGGGTGTTTTTTTTTCTTTGTAAAGGGGACAACTTTCAAAATGACAAGACCTATAGAGCAGCCAGCAGAAATATCCATTTATCTAGCCAAACATTGTCTATACTGCTTTAAACAGGATTCTCTTACATATACATGACAGTGTTTCTCAGTCAAACATCTTTATTCGCCATAGAGCAGGGGTGCCCAAACTGGGTCCTGGAGGGCCGGTGTCCTGCAGAGTTGAGCTCCAACTTGCCTCAACACACCTGCCTTTAAGTTTCTAGTATGCCTAGTAAGAGCTTGATTAGCTGCTTCAGGTGTGTTTAATTGGGGTTAGAGCTAAACTCTTCAGGACACCGGCCCTCCAGGACCGAGTTTGGACACCCCTGCCATAGAGCATTAATGTTCTTCGTTTCATGCACGGTAATTCTTCCCCCTCCTGCGCGCGGTTCTCGCTCTGTGCGGTCGACCCAGCGACGGAACACCTGCGCGGGTCAGTCGTCCTCCAAGTCGTCGCCCTCCGACTCCTCTTCAGCTCTCCGTTCGTACACTTTATCTCTGTGCCGCTCCTGGATCTCCTTCATCTCCTCGGCGTAGCGGCAGAACGCTCCGCCGAACTTGCTCCACGCTTTGAAGGGTATCGTGATAGAGTTTCTGTAACTGGGCTTCACCTCGCTCACCCGCAGAAACACCCCGTACTTGTTGGAGCCCACGTCAAAGAAGAACCGCTTGGAGTCCACCGTGATTGACGTGCCCTCGGGGAGCTCCCCGTAACCTCCGGCGCAGCCGCCGCCGACCAGCTCCTCGTCGTCCCCGCCGTAGTCGTCGATCAGCTTGGCCAGGGCGTCGCGGAACTCGATGAGACCCTGAGCGGGAAGGGCAATGGTTTGCCCGGATTGCATGCCACCCCCGGGCACACCTCCTCCGACGCCAAAGCCACCAGGCCCGCGGTTGACGGTCTGACGGATCCGGAGGAACCTCCCCCGCTGGTTCTCCTTCAAATCGAGGTAGTATTTGCGGTTTTCCCTCACTAGGAACTCGCTCTTCAAGGCCCGTCTAGGCCCGCCGTCCTCGCCGCCGGAGGACTGAGCGATCTGCTCCGGGGAGCTGGGTCCGAGCTGGGCGTAGTGCTCAATGAAATCCCCCAGGTAGTCCCGAAACTCCGCCGCGACTGACATGGAGAGTGTCAAGCGACTTTTGGAGCCCCCAGCGCCGACCTCGGCGATTTTGATGAACCTGCCCTTCGAGTTTTGCTTCACGTCCAGATAGAAGCGCTTGTTTTGGATGTCAAGTCGTTTGGACGCCAGCTCCTGGGTCTCTTGATCCCTCTGGAAAGGCTGGAATCCGCTTCCTCCACCGCCACCGCCGCCGCCGCCGCTGCTGCTTCCACCTCGCTCACTCCCACTATCCCCATCCGCCATCTTCACCATCACCCAGAGCTGCGTTTTGTTTTCCCACCCGTATTTCATCAGGTCCCGCCTTCACGGCATGAGAACGTCGTATGAATGGCCCATTGCTCTGGAACGTCACCTCCTCAGGAACATCCGGGATTGGGCGTTTGACGTGTCAGTCATAAATCCGCTTCTCCAATTGGATCGCAGCCTGTCCGTTATGCGAGTAAACACCGAATCCTCATTCTCTTTGGCTCACTAGGACTGTCTGTCAAAGTGTAAAGCGCACCCTATTGTTTTGACAGTACCCTGGGCGATTGGTGTACAGCGGTGTCGATAACGTGTTAACACAAGCACTTTATTGCAGATAACACTTGGCCCTTCCAACGGTACACGGAGAATAATCCCTCAGTCAACCTTTTACCGTTTTCTAGCCATTTACATATACATGTAAGAACTTCTAAATAAAGTTGTCACAGAAAGTTTAGAGGAGAAAAAAAATATTGCGGAAAGGCTACACAAATACAGAAATGTTTACCTTCATGTTTATACATTGCCAGAAAAAAAGATACGCTGGCAACCTAACGCAAAGTAAATATTTTACAGATAATATTTAATAATTAGTTCTGGCCTTTAGTACAATGGTAGTATGAAGAGAATAATTTATTTACCGTACAACACGTTATTATATATAGCCTATATATATATATATATATATTTCATGCTAACTAGCACTTGCCTTTTTTACACATTGTATACATGTTTTTATGCACAGAAAATATACAAACGCGTTTATGTTTTCTCATAAGTAAGGGTGTCATATAAGAGGGTCCTTTACATTAAAAAAAAGTTTCAAAGTCCCTGACTTGGTGCAAATAAATTTCAGTTAGTGCATATAGTATTAATCCTCAGCGATTTATTATTAACCGAAAATGTTTTTACACTTGATTTGGCCTCGTGTAACATAATTACGATTGACAAAATTATAGTTTGATTAGAATTTTTATTTGGTTACATAATTCATCTTTAGTCATTTACATTACGACTTTTAAATGGAGGTTACGTGCTTTCTGTAAAATGTCAGGCAGTCACTGTTAAGTCCCGCCCACGTGCTATCCGTACATCGATGGGGGATGGTAGACGCAGATACATGCCGAATTCTCATAGGCCTTCCCGAAATTCGAACCAACAACAGACATTTTGATTGGCTAATTCCACCGATCGGTCTGCCTCGAGCGTTCGCTGCTGAACGGGCCGGGGTTTATTGTTCCTCCGAGTCAAGAGGCGAAATAGATTGTAGACAGACCTCCCCGGATCCCATTCAAAGTAATAATTTGCTGAAATGGTATGTAATGCTTCAATACTGTTCCGTATGACTGTTTTCTATAACTCGAAATGTCCCTCCTTTTTGTTTGAGCTTATTTTGTCGTCTTTTTAAAGATTCTGCCCTAGCTCTGAGCTAACGCTGGCTGGATTTTGCTCTTGCTAGCTCGCGGGAGTAGCTCGTGCTAATAGCCGTTTAGTAGTTACTCGTAATTTAATCACGACGTATGTGGTCCCTGCTTAAATGATTCGCGCATTGAGCCTGACTATCGTTTTGATTTGAACGGTTTTGTTGATAGACGTCGCAGCTGTTGTGACATTTCTCCAAGCAGGATAGCTAACGTTAAGCTAAACTCTATCCATTAGCGGCAGTGTGGAGCTCGCGCTGATCAGTTCATATAAACTTTATTTACTGTAACTGTACAGTTCTTCAGAGACCACCGACTCCTGAGAATTGCGTTATGATTTTTTTTGTGTGTGTGTGTGTGTGTGTGCGCAGGTTAATGTCAGAAACACTGATAAACTGTATCGTAAGTTTAGCGTGGCAGGCAGGCAGTCATATGAGCGGGAGATTTACGTTACCTGCTTTAACATGCTGTTAATCGACTCATTGGCCTTCATTGAAGTGGCAGATGGCATTGCTGAAAGTTTTTAGGTTAACTTTAATTCATTTGAAGGAAAAGCAGGATCCCATACCTACTGGGCGGGAACAGTGCAAAGTGTCAAGAGAAGTGGAGTATTTTCTCCAAAACCCGCATTTTTTGTTGTTGTAGAGCTAAAGTATTCGGGTAGTTAGTTACTTATGAGTAATACATTAAAAATACATGTTTTGATGACTTGCACAATAGTAGACACACTTAACTATAACACGCAGTTACATATATATTATTTTTACATGTAAAGAAAAAAAAGCATTATTTTGTGTAAATATATACTGTGTAAATTATTTAATATTCTGCAATATTAAATTTGCGTGAAATTAAATTGCATGTAAGTGTGAATTAAATTGACATGTGGCCAAGTATGGTGACCCATACTTGGAATTAGTGCTCTGCATTTAACCCATCCAAAGTGCACACACACAGTAGTGAACACACACACACCCGGAGCAGTGGGCAGCCATATTGCTGCGGCGCCCGGGGAGCAGTTGGGGGTCCGGTGCCTTGCTCAAGGGCACCTCAGTCGTGGTATTGAAGGTGGGAGAGAGCGCTGTACATTCACTCCCCCCACCTACAATCCCTGCCGGTACGAGACTCGAACCCCCAACCTTTGAGTTACGAGTCCGACTCTCTAACCATTAGGCCCCCGGAAATTTTGTACATATAAAAATGAAATGTAAAAGATACACTATGCATTTTAGTTATATTGTTACATATCAAATATTATGCATTATATAATATATTGTTACATATCAAAATTACTTGTTACATTAAATGTTAAAGGAAATTAAGTTTTGTTAGTAAAAATTGTATATATTCTGCAAATGTTATTTTTTACATAATTGTACATTTATTTTTTATGTAATTTAATTTTTCTATATGAATTGTAACTTTTACATATAGAAATTAAGTATTACATATTTAATTTTTATATGTGAAATGCATTGTTTTATTTTTCAGTATGCTTTAAATATGCTGAAGGAAATACAAATAGTCTCATACTGTTATTGATTATTCTGATTGTTTTGTGCACTGAAATGCTTGAATATGTTTGTATCTGAGTCTATGTATCGTTTTGTAGGCTGGAGGAAAGGCAGGTAAAGACAGTGGCAAGGCCAAGGCAAAAGCAGTGTCTCGCTCACAAAGGGCTGGACTTCAGGTAAGCCTCTTTTATTTTTTATTTATTTTTTTTTTCTGTGCTGGTTTTACCTTGTTTAAATGACCATTTTTTTTTAGATATCCTTCAGTCAGATGGGTGTAGTTGAGGAATTTGTTAGGTCACAATTGTCACAATTTCGGATACTACTTTCTAAGGGAATGCATATCTGAAATTTGTAGTTCCCAGTGGGTCGTATCCACAGGCACTTGAAGACCCGCACTACAAGCCATGGTCGTGTAGGAGCAACAGCAGCCGTCTACAGTGCAGCCATCCTTGAATATCTCACAGCTGAAGTAAGATTCTGTGCCACTCACTTTCAATACTGCAAAGCAAATTAATGCAGATTTGCAGCACGCTACTAATCGTGTTTAATTCTTGTCGTAGGTTTTGGAGTTGGCAGGAAATGCTTCAAAAGATCTGAAGGTGAAGCGTATTACTCCTCGCCATCTACAACTGGCCATTCGTGGAGACGAGGAGTTGGACTCCCTCATCAAGGCAACCATTGCTGGTGGTGGTATGTTGGAGTTTAATTTATTTTGTGCTGGTTGCAAAAATGCTGCTCTCTTGACAAATGAGGATTTTAAGCACTTGTATGTTTGCTGACTTCTTGCAGGTGTGATTCCTCACATCCATAAGTCCCTGATTGGTAAGAAGGGCCAGCAGAAGACTGTGTAATTCCTGTTGGGGTCGCTATGCTGACATGGACTCAAGAACTTGCGTTTGGGATGTGTGACCAGATCGGCTTGTTCATGTTCATCCATTCTCTTTTTTTTTTTTTAAGTTAATATTAATGTTATACTAGCTAACCACAAGTGATTTGTAGAGTTTTGTGTTAATGTTATATCGCCAAAACTAGAATGGCAAATAAGCCCCGCCCCCCTCAACCCAAATGTCAGGTATTTTAGAGAGAGACAAACAGGAAGTGTCTGATCTTTCCTGCTGTGGCAGTGGAATTGTTTGAATTGGCCAGACCTATGGAGCTGTTTTATACTGAAAAATGGAAATAATAAAAACATTTTATACAAAAAAGTTATTTGTTCTTTTGTATTGTCTGCCTTGGTCTTCCATATTTAAAATATATCTTAATGTTTGTGGGTGACGATGTGAACCAGGATTGTGTTATGTGCAATCACATTTAAACATATATTTATAGAGAGAGAGCGATAAATACACTTCAGCATACATATCTATATAAAAAAAGTAATTTGTATATAAAATATTTTAATAAAAGTTCTCATGTCCACTTGTTTAGAGCTTGTTAGTAGTAGGATATGTATGGAAATAATTTACTTTAAAGGGGTCATATGATGCTGCTAAAAAGAACATTATTTGGTGTAATGAAATGTGGTTTAAGGTTCAAAAACACATTATTTTCCACATACTGTACATTATTGTTTCTCTTCTATTTCCCGCCTTTCTGAAACGTGTGGATTTACAAAGCTCATCGGTCTGAAAAGCAAGGTGTGCTCTGATTGGCCAGTTATCCAGTGCGTTGTGATTGGCCGAATACCTCAAGCGTGTGACGGAAATGTTACGCCCCTCACCATACTGTGATGCCGTGTCCGGCCGAAACGACGAGACAAAAACATTAAAACCCATTATAAACGAGGCATTTGTTGCATCCAGAGGGGACATAATTACGGATTATGACTTTCCATAAAATGTGCTGCACACATCTGAATATTTGGGTTGAACTGTTCTGGAACAGTGTTGTAAATACAACTTAACCACTGATTTCTAGTTGGAAGACCAAACAAAGTAGTTTTGCTTTCACAACGAAACACACAGCGTCACACACGGCGGGCTAGAGTGAGCGGAGGCCGACAGCGCAAAGTTGTTGTATTTCCTCAGCGACCAGCACGGATCATCCTCTATCGTCCTCTTTTGGAAGGCCAAACAAAGTAGTTTCGCTTTCAGAATGAAACACGCGGCAACAACAATACTACAGCGAGAATAAAAGTTACGCCTTCTTTGTTTGCGTGAACATTTGGGCGGCGTAATGCAAATCTTCCCACATCGTGACGTAGACATGTGGGGGCGTGTTAGAATGAGCCGTTTTAGGTAGGCGTGGTTGACTCTTTTATAAAGAATATCTCTTTGGATTTGAGAATTTATTCTTTGCAACTTTACAGATCGTCTTTATGCACCAAGAGCTTGTAACACTCCAAAGAGAAAGGAAAAATTTAAATAGCATCAATGACCCCTTTAAAATAATTTACTTGTGTGAAATGAATTTTTTTTTTCAGACACTTAGTTTCATGTTATTTACAATTAAACGAAAATGTGTTCAAATTTGTTGAATACAAGTAGTTACTCTGTACAAGTACTTCTTGGCATATAAGCGCACCTTTACATGTACAGTTATTTTGTTTTTGAAATATAAAGTACTCATTTAATTCAATTAAGCACATTAAATTCTGAATTTTAAACCACCGGATCGTCCGACAATGTAATCAACGATTCCAACACTTTTTCATTTTATATAGATTTCCCTCCTGTTTTCATATTATTTTTCTATGAGTAATGTCGTCACAAAGTGTGGACATTAGGTGGCGATCGAAGACCACATAATCGCGAGTCGGTTTGCATGCTCTCTTAGAGATTTTAAATATCCTGTTTGCGTGTGGGAGGATATACTTGTGATTCTAAAATAAATAAATAACATGCATTAAAAAAAAATCATAATTCACTTCACCGTGCATTAAAAAAAGACATTTTGATGACAGCCACTCGTGTGTGCAGTTGACAGGCTTAGATGCAGCCAACCAGCTAAGTTTGAATATAATACAGTGTTGTTCTTGTGTGCACCTGTCTTAGTTAAAGCATATTTCACTCTGAAATACACTGACGCGTTTAACAGTAAATCCTCCAAGTGGGTTCTTCTGGATTTTCTGCATAACCTTGAGTATGTTTACACACGGTCAGACTCCAGTCATGATAGAGAACTGGCGGATGCACAAGCTCCGATTTATTGCCTACCTAATATCATTTGACCACACTAACCTAGGTACCAAATTAATCTAAAGGAAGTCTTTGTAGCATCACAAAACTAAAAACATTCATACAGATGCAGAATGATGGTTTTAAATGTCCTATACAGCTGCAGCAAGGGTAATATCGTTTGTGTGTGCATGTGTGTGTTAGACCTCACTGTTCTGCTGCGTCATGTTGCATATTAGATCTGCAGTCAATCTGTGTGTGCGTGAAAGACTGAACAGTTTTAACCTGGGAATTAAAACAAGATCTCACACACGACTGCAGGCTTTGAGTTATGGGACATCTGCAATGCAGAAGCCTATATATAGCAGAGAGATGGAGGAGAGCGAGGGAGGGAGGGGGCTGAGGACAAGATACAATATTATCAATGGAAAAGTTGCCAGTCCCACAAATATTATTCAGTACTGCAGGTTTTTAGTGCTTCTTTGAAGTTCTATTTTAAGATAGCAGTCCAGAGTCATTGCATATTTTTTGTTATAATGCATAATGAGTTTTAAAAGGTGATTAAAACATATACATATATGTCACAAAATCAAAGTATTAATATGAAAATTGTGCATATCATTTTTTAAGAATAATTAATAATAAATGTTCTTATCATGTGCCCTTGTGTTTAGTGCTTAGTTTCCTGCATTACTTCAGCAATGAATAAATATGTCATTATTATTTATTATTTTGCTCTACATTTGAATGTATAATCATAACCATTAATGTTCACTGAGATTATTTCTGGCACATAATCATTGCTGAGATGAAGCCGTCTTTTAATAATTTAACTGATTAAATATTTCAGGACTTCTTTTAGCAGGAAATGGATATGCTTAGAGTACTCTACATTTGAGTTGGTGGTTGACCATCTGCAATATATATTCACCATACAATGCGTGATGTGGTAAAATATTTTTAAGTAATGACCATTAAACTGTATTTGTGTTGTGCCAGTTTCTTCTTGCATTAAGAAATCACTTAAACAAATCAATAATTCCATGTATTTACATTTTTATTCCAGAAAATAGCCATAGAAGTCAGATAATGTGCAGTCTGTCGGTCATTGCGACAAAACAATGACAATGATATCCCTTATTTAGAGTACTGTTAAAAATGTTGGGGTCAGTAAGATATTTTTAATGTGTTTGAAAGAAGTCTCTTATGCTCATCAAGACTAAATTTATATTATTACATTTATAAAATGTTGTAAAAGAATTTAAAACAACTGTTTTCTATTTGAATGTATTTTTAAAATAGAACTTATTGCTGTCACATCAAAGCTGAATTTTCAGCATCATTACTCCAGTCTTCATTGTCAAATGATTCTTCAGAAATTATTCTAATGTTTATTTTCCGCTCAAGAAACATCTCTTCTCATTTTATTGTTGTTGAAAACAGTTGTGCTGTTTAAAATGTTTTATGGAAACTGTGATACAATTTTTGATGAATGGAAAGTTCACAAGAACATCATTTATTTGAAATAGAAATCTAACATTACAAACGTCTTTACTGTCACTTTTGATCAATTTAATGCATCCTTGCAGAGTGAAAGTTAAAAATAATAATAATAATAGTAAAAATCTTACTGACCCCAAACATTTGAACAGTATTGTATGCTATTTGTGTGTATGCATTTACTGTACATGAATGTGTTAAGTAGACTATATCAGAACTACCCAACTACAGCGCACTAAAGTTTCAATGCAAATCATTCAAAGTTCTAAAGTCATTATCATTCTGTATGACTCTCTCAGAGGTAAATGAGAGGAATCTCATATGGAATAGCCAAATAATGAGAATCACCCACTGTCACAGATTTTGATGTGATTGATTCCCAAAGCATTACATTTTGGAGTTGCTCTGGATTCGTCCAGCCAAGAACAGGAGATGTGCCGTCAGCAGAACGGGTGTTTGCTAGATGCATAATTTATAAGCTCTGTCTAGTCTCCCCTCATAGGATATTCAGTAATAAAATACACCTCAGTCTAAAGCCTACAAAAAAAAAAAAAACCTAAAACCTTTCATGCTAACTGCCCTCCCTCTAAATCTGATTATCCATTCATCCATTCCTACTAAATAAGAATGTACACACAGAATAAACCATGGTACTGAATGATTACCATATTTTAGTGCTGTCAAACGATTAATCGCATCCAAAATAAAAACATTTGTTTACACAATATGTGTGTATACTGTGCATATTTATTATCCATAAAAGCATGACATTAATATAGCATTATGTTCTAAAAAATATATGGTACTTTCTGGTTCTTTTTTATAGCCTTCATTCAGTTGTTTGTTCATCCCCTTCAGTCAGTTAAAGGGTTAGTTCACCCAAAAATGGAAATTAGGCCATACATTTCTCACCCTCAAGGCATCCTAGGTGTATATGATTTTCTTCTTTCAGACGAATCCAGTCGGAGTTATATTAAAAATAGTCTTTGAGCTTTCAAGCTGTTTAATGGCACTCAGCGGGTGTTGCAGTGCTTCAGTCCAAAAGAAGTGAAATAAAAAGCGCCCCTCCATTTAAAAAAAGTGTCTCACACGGCTCCGGGGGGTGAACAAAGGCCTCCTGTAGCGAATCAATGCAATTTGTAAGAAAAAGATCCATATTCAAAACGTAATAATCACTTTAATGTAGCTTGCGCTCACTGTTGTACATTGGAAGCAGTTCCGGGTGGATGACGTATGAGGTCAGCATTGCACATGCGCCGTTGAGTCTCAGCTTGTGTGATAAACCAAATAAAAGAGAATTACAGTAGTCGATGCGAGAGGTGACAAGTGAGTGAACTAGAATGGCAGTACTGTGGGGAGTGAGAGATGAATGAAGGCGAGCAATATTATGGAGATGAAAGTAACAAGACCGGGTTATACTATTAATGTGAGCTTCAAATGAAAGAGTGCTGTCAAAGATGACCCCCAAGTTCTTAACCTGGCGAGAAGGAGAAACGGAGGAACCATCAATGGATAAAGAAAAACTACAGGACCTAGAGAGAACAGAGTTAGTGGCTACAAGGAGTACTTCAGTCTTAATGCCATTAAGTGGAAGAATGGAATCAGGCTTAGTAGATACATAAAGTTGTGTATCATCAGCGTAACAGTGAAATTTAATACCAAATTTAGAAAAGATATTACCAAGTGGGAGAAGATAGATTAGAAACAACAGAGGACCTAGGACAGAACCTTGGGGGACGCCACAGCTAACAGAAAAGGGATGGGAATGAAAACTTTTTAATTGTACGAACTGTGTACGATTGGAAAGGTATGAAGTAAACCAAGCGAGAGGAATACCAGAGATACCAATAGCAGATAAACGGTTTAACAAAATATTGTGTGAAATGGTATCAAAAGCTGAACTCAAATCAAGCAAAACAAGAATAGATAAGGACCCACCATCACCAGCAATAAACAGATCATTTGTTACTCTCACCAAGGCGGTTTCGGTACTATGCTTGGGACGAAATCCTGACCGAAAACACTCATGTAAGTTATTATTACTAAGGTGAACTTGGATCTGTGCTGCAACTGCTTTTTCAAGAATTTTCGAAATAAAAGGAAGATTTGAAATGGGACGGAAGTTATCTAAATTGTTAGGGTCCGCACCAGGTTTTTTAAGAATTGGGGTCTAGAGAGTGTAACATTAACATTGAAAGAAAGCAATTTATGATCGGATATGGGTATTGCAGTTGCTGTACAGTCCAGAGGTGTAACACCTGAACAGCAAACAAGGTCCAGAGTGTGGCCTTTAGAATAGGTTAGAAAGTCCACATATTGCTGGAGACCAAAACTGTCCAGGCAAGAAATGAAATCCCTAGTGAGCGAGTTACTAGCAATGTCCACATGAATATTAAAATCACCCAGTAGAATAATATTAGGTGATAAGGTACACAGTGAGGTTAAAAATGCACAAAATTCATCTAAAAATGTATTACAGTATTTGGGTGGTCGATAGACAACAGCTAGAACTGTAGGTGTTGGACCACTGATGGATAAAGCAACTGATTCAAAAGAAGCGTACGTTGATACAGATACAGATGCTTTATAAATCGATTTGTGAAGTATCGCTAGACCTCCGCCACGTCTTGAGATACGAGGTTGCGAAATGTAAACAAACTCCGGGGGACACGCATGATTCAACTCTAAAAAGTCATTCTCTTGCTGCCAGGTCTCAACCAAACAAAAGAAATCAAACTTACAATCATCGACAATGTCACTGATGAAGAGACCCTTGTTAGAGAGTGAACGAATATTAAAAAGTCCAACTTTCAGCTCATTCCCACCCAGTGAAGAGCTAGCCGATCTGGCTAAGCTAGCCAGGACGCTCTGGTCAACAGTCCACCGAGTATTCCTTGCTGCTCGGGGAGCTGAAGTCCAGAATGACCATATAACCTTCGAGCCATCATACCTGAAACCCCGTCGAGACCCACGATGGATATATTTCGGGCGGGGACGATGAACAATGTCCTGATAGAGGCAGAGCGAAGGTGGAGGCTCAGCAGAGTAGCACCGCAGCTGGTAGAGCTCGGTCACTGTATTTAGAAATGGTGAGGTCGCCGAGTGGAACAGTGACAACAGAACAATCCAAGCGATGATGAAAAAAATGGTAAGTCCACATTGTGTCCGTTGTTTTGTTTTGATCTCTCCGCTGCGCTTCTGCGTTCATCACTTCTGAGCGGCGCATGCACAAAACCGAACTCATACATCATCCGCCCAGGACTGCTTCTGTTTACAATAGTGAGCACAAGCTAGATTAAATTGATTATTACGTTTTAAATATGGTTATTTTTCTTACAAACACGCATCGATTCGCTACAGGAGGCCTTTGTTCACCCCCCGGAGCCGTGTGAGACACTTTTTTTTAAATGGAGGGGCGCTTTTTATTTCACTTCTTTTGGACTGAAGCACTGCAACACCCGCTGAGTGGCATTAAACAGCTTGAAAGATCAAAGACAATTTTTAATATAACTCCGACTGGATTCGTCTGAAAGAAGAAAGTCATATACACCTAGGATGCCTTGAGGGGGAGTAATTTATGGCCTAATTTTCATTTTTGGGTGAACTAACCCTTTAAATTATTCATTCATGTCTGAGCCTACTTCACGTCTGAACGGTTATTCAAATAAAGAGGTGTTATTTTACAGCCTTATAAATTTATGACAGTGTCCGATGTATAGGCTACTATGGACATATGGTTACATGATTATGCGGACAACATTTTATTCTATTATACAAATTACACCCTTTGCAAACAATGCTACATACAAACTATGCGAGCAAAAAAAAAAACTAGGCAAACATACTACCGTTCTTTTTGTCATTGTAGTTTTCAATTCTGGAGTAACAATAAATAAAAATAAGCAATGATATTTGTAGAATATAGTGTAACACGGGCTACATTACCTGGTCGGTGGACATGGTTTCCAAACAGGGTTTCTCCATTCGCCAGATCAGTCAGCTTAGTCAACGAATTAACGTATATAACTTATATACAGCGACAGTATTTATGACACTGGTAACAGACAATTGCGCTTATCAACCATATAGGGGAACCGTGAGCAAAAGTTACATGGTGTTGCTTTTAACAGTTGAAAATTTTTATTGATTGGTAAGAGGTATGAGTATAACTGCAAACTATGAAAATCTCATTACCTCATTCTAAAGCTTTTACTTTTACATTTACTGTTGCTTGAGCAAAATCAAAGTCCCTTTGGCAAAAAGTCATTTGAAAAGGAATCATGCAAAAAAGTTCCCTTCGTAGATTTGCAATGCTGACCAACGAAAATCTACTTTATTTAAAAAGTGACCAAAGTGACCTTCAGGGCAAAACATCATAGGCCCTGTCCCAATTTGCTCACTTCACATGCACTTGCGGTCTTGCGGATTTACAATGGCCGCCGCATGCGCGTGTCCGTTAAGTCCCTGCCATAGGCCCTGCATTCCATTCGGAAGGGCTCATTCCTATGCCCTAATCATCTCTTCAAAGGGTTTACCCTCTGGAGTGAGAGCTTTGAAGGGATTAAGGGTGTAGGGGTAAAAAAAAATTTTTTTTTTGAATGCACTTCTGCGTCACCTTAACGAGACGATCAAGGAGGCACCTTCGTCACACATTTTGTACGCTGGTTGACCCACAATCATCTTTTACATTAAATTTAATCTATATTTTTGTATGTAATGTAATGTAATATGTATTTGTAATGTATATTGTGTCTATGTATTTGAAATATTTGAATGGACTGATAAAGGTAGCTGTAAAGTATTTTTGTTGAAGAACAATGTCGTTTTGACCATAACAATGTACCAAATCTAACTCGTATAAATATTAGAGTACACTCTAAAAAAATGCTGGGTTAAAAAGGGACAAACCCAGCTATTGGGTTGTTTTGACCCAGCATTTTTTAGAGTGTAGTATAGAGAAATACTATGCATACATTTTTCGGTAAATGACGCCAAAGGATCACATGGGCCTGAAGTGTCCATCAGTTGTACCCTTCAAAATTCTTCATTCCGATGGGCCCTTTGAAGTGGCCAGTTTTGAGCACTTTGGTTTGGAACGACCCTTCAATATGGCAGCCATTATTGTTTTCACTCCGAAGAGCCCTTCAGAGGGCGATATATCCCGTTTGAAAATGCACCGAGGGTGTCTCATTCATCATTTTAGCTTTCATTTTAGCTTTTCAGCCTTTGTGGCCGCTATGCGCCCTCGATGTGCACTTCTGCCGAGCCCGCTCTGAGGTAAGCTCCACAGCAGACTTCTACCCGACGGTCAAAGTGGCATTACGCCATGAAAGTAGCTGGGTTTGTCCCTTTTTAACCCAGCATTTTTTAGAGTGTAGTATAGAGAAATACTATGCATACATTTTTCGGTAAATGACGCCAAGGGATCACATGGGCCTGAAGTGTCCATCAGTTGTACCCTTCAAAATTCTTCATTCCGATGGGCCCTTTGAAGTGGCCAGTTTTGAGCACTTTGGTTTGGAACGACCCTTCAATATGGCAGCCATTATTGTTTTCACTCCGAAGAGCCCTTCAGAGGGCGATATATCCCGTTTGAAAATGCACCGAGGGTGTCTCATTCATCATTTTAGCTTTCATTTTAGCTTTTCAGCCTTTGTGGCCGCTATGCGCCCTCGATGTGCACTTCTGCCGAGCCCGCTCTGAGGTAAGCTCCACAGCAGACTTCTACCCGACGGTCAAAGTGGCATTACGCCATGAAAGTGTGGACTCTGAGGTAGACTGCAAGGGTTTAGGGTGCGATTTGGGACAGGTGCCCAAACTGCAAACTTTCCTGGCTTTGTTGTCATTTTTAGCAGCCATTGTGCAGAAAAATTCATTATTTTATAATACAGCAGCTGCCTACATGCGCAAGAGGCAAGCTGTGCTTAGAACAATCAGCAACAAAGACGTTCTTGCTTTTCCTCGCCATCGTGCTCGCTGTTGTACCTGCCAGTGACTAGAAACCAACTTCCTGTTGAATGGTCATATGACATGCATTTTCGGTTGTGTAGTGTGGACGGAGACGTTTCTGAAACGCAGTGTAAACGCCAGTCAAGACAATGATCGTTTTCATTTTACAAAGCTGTTTTAAAACGAAAACACACTAGTTTAAACAGGGCGCTAATCGCACGTCTTTCTACAGCAACCGGAGCTTCGGCAGCTGCAGTGACATGATGGCTTTACCAATTAGTGATTGGCTCTTTTATCTAGAAGGCGGGACTATTCCACCATTTTGCACGTTGCACTTTCTCCCATTCCTTCTTTGTATATCTAAAGTCTTAAAGGTGCTGTATGTAGGATTGACACCGAGTGGTTGAACTAGGTATTGCAGTCCAAATCCTCAGTCTTGACGCACACGCAGGTTGCCAGATTGACGACACCAACAGGAACGAGCGCACCTGACGATGGAAAGCATTGAGCCTTACCAACGGACTTAGTCAAGTTGATGAGCTAATGTGTACGTTTGCAATATTTGTATTGTTTGCCAATTATAAACCACCTCATGTGTATTTTTATAAATCTGAATCTGCGTCTCATTTCGGAGGCTGCTGCTGTGTCCTCCAGAGGTGGCATTTTTCGGCCGCATACATTGAGGCGGTTGTAAACGTAATCAAGTAGACAGTTATTCATTGTGAGGTGTAAAATACTATAATTTATTTCTGACTTTGAAATCTAATTAGGATGGGCAGAAAGTTCTATTTCCCGCTCTGACCCCTTTCGTTTGCCAGCTTTCATGACTTTAATTACGCTGTGTTTCCCGCCAACTGGCAACCCGGGGTGCCGAGATACAATTGGGTAAACTGGCAGTGGGCGGGTTTCACAAACCAAAACACAGCCCGACATTCCGGCCCGGAACGCACATTTTCAAAGGAGAATAACTGACTGTAGCATTGTTTTTCAGATAAACAAATATGTTAACTTAGCATGTTTCTTAAATATCTGCAAACATATTATGGTATTTTTA
Organism: Sinocyclocheilus grahami; assembly: GCF_001515645.1. Classification (NCBI taxonomy): domain Eukaryota; kingdom Metazoa; phylum Chordata; class Actinopteri; order Cypriniformes; family Cyprinidae; genus Sinocyclocheilus; species Sinocyclocheilus grahami. Next base: position 271,020 of record NW_015505448.1, on the reverse strand, counting down.
TGCTTTAGTAGAGTCAAAAACTTACATACAGCACCTTTAAATGTGAAAGGTGCTGTGTGACTACACTATTGACAATGAACGACTGACCATTTTTGTACGTGGAATTTTATCGATATATAAAACCGCAAATTTTCTATTGTCAATGTAAAGCTTTCTTTTGTTCAATGCGGTGAATACGCGCCACCAACTTGAACCCGTAGCGAAATCTGCACGTTGAAAATTTAGTCATGATGCGAAATTACATATGGCTTGGATTCCTGGATGTACATTAAAGTCGGCATGAAATCAAAATTGACTTTATTTACTTTACTAGTGCACATTGCTAGTAATGATGTGAACAATTAATCCGTGCAAGTTAATCACACCCCTCCAACCGTTAGATTGCTATGCGTGAGAGACAGAGAGGAGGAGCAAACATAAAACCATGCCCTCTATTCAATATTCCGTTTCAGCTGGAAATACGTCACTACACTGAAATAAAGTCGGCAGCAACTTCCGGTTCACGCAGACTTTAAGTACTCTTTTGATAAAAAAGCTGCAAAAAAAAGCTAATATTGAAACTACATAAAGAGTGATTTTTTATTATTATTATATATCACAATTACTAAACATAAGCATTTATTCATTTGGCAAAGACAGACACAATCACAATGTCAGTATTCATTTTAAATAGTTTTGGTGTAGTTAGCTTTTTTTGTTAGTAGGGTGTAGCACTTTAACTAAAAAAAAAATTTTTTTTTTTTTAAACAATAAAATCTATCTCTACATTGAAGACAACTGAGCTGATACTTTAAAAAAAGTAAAGGCATTTCAAATTGTTAGCTAAACTCCCAACATTGCCAAGTCACAACTATTTGACTCTGGTGAGTTATAGTTTCTGGATAGTGTGTGTATAGGTATGTTCGTCTGATATAACACATCAATTGGAGACAAAGAGGCAGTGTATGGTACGTTTGGTTGATGAATGGCTTTATTTGGCTTTAGGGGAACATCACTGTATCAGTTAGCAGCCATACAGTTAAAGTGTCATCACTCCTGAACCATCTCTAAAACACTGTTGAGATGCAGAAAACATGAGGACTCTTTTAAGCAGTTTAGATTCATGATTAAGGCATTTACATACATTTTTACACACATCAAGCAAATCTATCCCACCCCTTCATATTGTCAAGCTCCAAGTGAATCAGGCCATGCAAATTGAACCTCCTCTTGATTGATTCATTTCATGAATAATCTGTACTGTTTTATCACATTTGTTGGAAATCTTGCTCTTCCTTCCTTTACTCTTTTAAATTGTAAGTCGCTGCAAAAATGAGGTCAAATCCTGCAGTAAACTTGCTTTAATATCACTGTCACCACAATTCACTAATTTCATCCAAGCTTTAATATAACAATTCTGGTAAACACAGAACCATATTCTGTGGGCAGACATTAAACTTTTTATATGCACAAAGGCTTATGTAAGAAGAAATGATGAAGTCACACCAACTGAGATTTGATCTGAAACAAGCCACCCATTCAACATCACAAAAATGCATAAATAGAAAGAATTTCTTGTAAAATATGACAAAATGCTCAGTTGGTTTCATTAGTTATTTTTCCATCCATGATGTTGCTATGTATAAACCATTTTTAAAAATAAATATATAGCAAAGTATTGCATGTTGTTTGTTTCATAAGTTTATTTATTGTGACAGATGAAGATCAGGGCATATTTTAGAAACAATCCCGATGCTTTCTCACAGCTCTAAATTTTGTAAACCGAGACACTAGCCCGAAATGTCACATAATCTGCGTTCTGTAATCTTTCAGTCAAGCAGGCCTGCATTGTGAAGGGTCATTAGCGGTGGTTCAGATAGCTGTCTGAATGAGTTCTTGTAATGGTGGTTTTTCTGGAGTAATCATGTGGCGGTTAATAGCACTTCACATTGGCTGTTGGTGTGACTGTCTGTGACCCCTCTGCCCTCTCTATGTCCTGCCTGTCACCTGCAGGGAGAGAATAGAGCCGGATCCATCACCGCCAGCTGCAGAGCTGCAGACAAACACGGGTGTTTACAGTGCTTCTTGAAGCAGGAAAGCTCTTGTATACACACACACACACACACACACACACAACAAACATGCACAAACATAAAAAATAATGTACACAGACTCATTCTTTTTCTCTTCCATTTGAGTCCAGAGCATGCCCAGACCATATTTATCCCCAAAATCAAAAGAAAAGAAAATTTGTGCATAAAAAAAGTGTGTGATGATTAAGATTTTTTTGCATTTGCATTCAAATTAAACACCTTCCTCCCAGTTCCAACTACTATAAAGTGATAAAAAATTATGCTTTATTTAAATGGTAAAGCATTTATACATCATGGTAGCATTTGTTGTACTGCCAATAAAATAATTTAATTTAATTCAATTTAATTTAATATTACAGCATTTTTACTATAAAACATACCAAGTATTATAGTAAAAAATATTATTTATTGTTCTCATTATTTTTACTGTAATACATTGGGTGTGGGAGTAACAAATCTTAAAAGTAATCTTCATTTTCTTTTTACAAAAAAAATGTTTTTCTTCTGATTTCATTAGTGGCCAGGGCATATAACAAAATTCACCCTTTTGTGAGCAGAAACACACAAAAAAGGGCTAAACACAGGAAACTTATCCATCTTTCAGAAGGAAGTCATGCCACGGATTAGAAAGAGAAAGCTGGAAAAAGACACTGAGAAAGAGAGAATAAGGGAAATACATAAAGAGGATGGAGAGGAAGATTTACTTCAGAAATATAGAGATCTGCTCCAGCAAGAATGAATCAATCAAGAGGAGGTCATTTTTGAACACAGGAAGGAAAAGAGGGATATTTAGCAGCAATCGTCTCTAAAGCGTCAGAATCTAAATTGCAGAAGGATTTTCCCACACTACAGATGCACAATGCACTCTTCTCTCCCAAATCTAAATGCTGAAACCCTCCCCAAGAAATCCATAAATATTTAATCTTTTATCTCATCAACCTCGTTGAACTCCATGCCGCCACGTTTGCCGTGCTGTGACCAGTGCAATTAAGGAAACCATAAATGGATGGACGGATGCATACATTAATGTTCAAAAATGATGGATGCTTTGCATGACAATGTAAATGAAACATTCTTTAACCTATGAGTGAACTTAATTAAATGAACTTGGACACTTTCATTCATGTGGGTATAGATGCCCTTAAATTGCTGGAAAATTAGGAGAGGTGCATGTCCCTGTGCTTGGCTCGTGACATACATTCAGGACTCAAGTGAAGCTCTATATAATGGATATGCTTTTGCTCTATGAGTAATTACCTCTTCCAAGTCCAAACTCATTTATTTTTAAAATCAAATAGCACCGAGAGGTTGGAACCTGCACACTTGGTCTGTTTTGCACCGATTGCCTGTGCATTTGGATTGCATGGCATCACCTTCCCTTGTGCTGTCATTTGCACTACTGGCAATAATGGCACGTGAACACCAGGTGGGACTGGGGTCTTTGCTGTCTTGATGTGAAAAAGTAACATTTTGCCATCATTTACACTCCCTAATGTCATTCTGATCCCATATTATTGTCTTCTCTTTAGTGAAACACAAAGACTGGCTTAAACGTAAAGTTCTTATTTTCCATACAATAGAAGTGCATGAAGTGGTTTTTACTGCCAACCCCCACCCAAAACAAAAAACCGTTATAAGCTTTTCTGGATCTTTTAAGTTTTAGTTACCTGGATTGACCAAAGTCTAATGGTTTTAGAATGACATGAGTAAATGAGACTAAATGATGACAATATTTTAATTTCTGGGTGAACAATCACTTTACGTTTTGAGCGCAAGGGAGATATGAAGATTATAAGTGAAAAATGATTTATATTTCAGACGTTCTGTCACACAAATCATACAACTTCAGAAGACTTGCACAAATTGCATGAACAATAATTATGATCCGTAGATGCTGCTTATTTGTCTTTATGGAGCTTGGAAGTTTACTCAGCATCCACTTCTGTTGTATTAAAAAACACAAACTCCAACATTCTGCCTAATATCTCCTTTTGAAAGAAAGTAAATTATGACAAAATTGCCATTTTTGGCTGAACTACTTCAAATACTCTCTGCATAGACGCTGTTTAATCTCTTGAGTGCTATACAGAAAACTAGCCAGCCTTCCATTTTAGTACCTTCATTACCGACTTGTTGCTTTCCCGCAGAGATCCTGATACATCAGTAGATGAAATCAGCCATACCTAGTGAAATGAAAGTGAAGATGAGTGGATGATGTTTGTTTGGTGGTGGTGAATTTGGCAGAGGGACAGAGAGGTAAGGAGGACACGGAGGGGTCCAGACGGATGTGTGAGTGAGTGAAGTACAGCAGTGGCAGGATCGGTGATGGTACGCAGCTTTACTTGCTCTTGACCGCAGCGGCCTTTTCGCCCTTGTTATTGTCCCCCTTTTCACTCTTGCTATCGCTCTTCTTCTCCTTTTCCTTCTCTTTCTCCTTTTCTTTTTCTTTCTCTTTCTCCTTCTCATTCTCTTTCTGTTCCTTTGGGCTCTTCTTTTCTTCCTTTTCCTTCTTCTCATCTACTTTTTCCTTTTCCTTCTCATCCTCCTGTTCTTCCTCCTCCTCTTCCTCCTCACCTCCTTCTTCCTGTTCTTCTCCTTCCTCTGCCTCCTCTCCTTCCTCTCCTCCCTCCTCCTCCTCTCCTTCTTCTTCTTCTTCCTTCTCCTCCTCCTCTTCTTGCTCTTCCTCTTCCTCTGTCTCAGGTTTGGCTTCAACCTTTCTGTAAGCGCTTAGGGCATAAGTGCGGCTCGATGGATAAGAGTAGGCAGACTGCAGCATGGCTCCGCCCACAGAGCTCAGACGGCATTCCTCACCTTCCAGCAACTTCCTGTTGGGAACGGCCATATATGGATAAATATGGAACACTGATAAATTACACAAAAAAATTATTACGTCAAATGCGAATAGTTCTGAGTCTGACCGGTAGGCTGCGATCTCAATGTCCAGTGCCATCTTGACATTCAGCAGGTCCTGGTATTCACGCAGGTGGCGGGACATCTCACCTTTTGTGCTCCTCAGAGCAGATTCCAGCTGCTGAATAGTGTCCTACAGAGCAAACAAGACATTTATGTCTCCAAAAACTTATTTCCGATAGGAAATCTTCTGCATTTCTTTTGAAAACACATTAGATAATGTCTTTTATTACAGCGGGATCCAAAACTTTGAGAGCACATTGTAAAGCTATTTTATTTGAACTTTTTAGAATTTTTAAGTCACTAATCACATAATCACTAATCACTCAGGACACTCTGTAGTTCTTATGCTGTTAGACCTTAGTGCAGCATTCGACACAATAGACCATGGGGTTCTTATTTCCCGTCTTGAGGAGGTGGTTGGCATTCAAGGCTCTGCTCTCGATTGCTCTCAAATAGGAGTTTTTCTGTCAACATTGCTCAGACTTTTTCATCCTCTGTACCACTGACATGCAGGGTCCCTCAAGGGTCTATTCTCGGCCCTATTTTCTTCTCATTATATATTTTACCTTTAGGGTCAATCTTTTGTAAACATGGAATTGCTTTCCATTTTTATGCTGATGACACAGAAATTTATATGCCCTTTAAGAATATAGAATAATGATGGAAATGCCCTTAATTATCTTATGAAATGTTGAGGTTAAGACCTGGTTGTCGTCAAATTTTTTTTTATTTTAATGAGAGTAAAACAGAGCTTGTCTGGTTTGGGGATCCTGCACTTCCTAAACTGTTAAATTTAGGTGAGCTGACCACTTATTGTAAACCTGTTGTCAAAAACCTAGGGGTTTTGTTTGATAATGATCTGAAATTTGATAAACAGATTAACTCAGTAGTTAAATCAAGTTTCTTTCACTTACGACTGTTGGCAAAGTTTAAGTCGTGTCTCTCTTTTAGTGATCTTGAAAGCCTAAGGTCTCACCTTCTTTCCTTAGCGTTTGAGCCAGCAGAGTGTTGAGGTATTGTTTATGTTATGTTTTAGCTGTCTTGTTTGTGTGTTATGGTGTGTAAATGTGTTTTTAAACTGTGTTGATTTTGTACAGCACTTTGGTCAACGCTTTGTTGTATTAAAATGTGCTATATAAATAAACTAACTAACTAACTAACTAACAAGCAAATTTTGTGACGCTGCTCATGTAAAGTCAGATGTTCTTTCAATGCTCTTTGGATCACTCTCAAACCACGCAGGATCACATGATCAGCAGGTTATATTTATATTCATAAATTAATATTTTTTCATTCTTATCACAAAATGCAGATGTGGTTCACAGGGTTATTATCGTTAACTAAATCTAAAGATAAAACCATGAAAAAGCATTTTCATTACCTGAAATAAAATAAACATTAACTGAAATACAATAAATTATAAAAAAAATTGACATTTTATTTGTTGCCAAAGCAACTTTTTTTTTTTGTTAAATGTAAGTACTACAATAACTAAAGCTAAATAAACTAAAGCTAAAACCTAAAATTTAATATAAAAAAAACTATATAGAAAAAACAAAAACCAATAAAAGAGACAAAAGCACACTACAAAATTACTAAAACTTTAATTAAAATGAAAATGAAAACAGAATATATAAAAATCTAATCTAATTCAAAATATTAACCAATACTACAATAATATATCAATATGCTAAATAATATATTTTTAATTAAATTAGAAAAATGCAAAATATAATTTCTGAAGGATCATGTGACACTAATGTAATGTCTGCTGAAAATTCAGCTTTAATATAAATTAAATTTTTTAATACATTAAAACAGAAAAATAATAGAATTTAATTAATTAAATTAGAAAAATTCAAAATAGGAGCAAATTTACTAGTGGCCTCAGATTTGTGCTGTACGTATCATTAAAATGCACTCACCTGTAGCTCGCCGATCTCGTTGTTGTGGCGGTCCTCCATCTCCGCTAGCTGTCTCTCTAAGGCCTCGTTATGGGCTCTCAAGGCCTCGATCTCCAGCGTGCGGCCCTGCAGCTGTCGGCGGTACTCAAACAGCTCATCCTTGGTCTGCTTCAGAGCGTCGTTGTTGCGCGCCGCTGCCTCCGTCACAGTGGTGAACTTGGAGTGGTACCAATCCTCTGACTGCTGCTGGTTCCGGGCAGAGAGAGACTCGTACTGAGCACGAATGTCCTTCAGGGCCACAGCAAGGTCAGGCTTACTGACGTCCATCTCAACAGACACCTGAGCATGAAAAACAGTCAACAAACGAATTGTTATAATAGATATAATGTTAGATTTAATATAAATCTAACATTAAAATATAAATCTAATGCTAATAGTCTAATAACACTAATATACAGCCTGATCTTAAAAAAATATTAATAGGTTGTTGACAGCCAAAATAGGATTTACTACTACCATTCAAAAATTTGAGATCTGTAAGATTTTTTCAATATTTAATTTATACTTTACTTAATTAATACTTTTGCAAAGGATGAATTAAATTAATAAAAAGTGACATTTATAATGTTACAAAAGATTTCTATTTCAAATAAATACTGTTCTTCAAAGAATACTTGAAAATGTATCACAGTTTCCACAAAATTATTAAGCTGCACAACTGCCTTCAACATTGATAATAATAAGAAATGTTTCTTGAGCAGCAAATCAGCTTATTAGAATGATTTCTGAAGGATCATGTGACACTGAAGACTGGAGCAATGATGCTGAAAATTCAGCTTTATCACATGAATAAATTACATTTTACAATATATTCGAATAGAAAACAGTACTCCTATACTTTTCAATGGTGGTGAATACAATAAATAGTCTTTAGTTTGTCAAATTTACTAGTATTGATCTGGTGAGGAAATTGCAATTTAGTTGCTGATTCATTATTGATTTCTAATGAATAATTAATTACCTTAACAACTCCTTTACATTTGAGCTAAAGGGAAAGTAAATTATAGCTATTCATATAGTTGCTTTTGCATATATTTATTGGCATAAATATGAGACATTCTTTACATATATAGAAAATTGCTTAAATGTGTCAGTGATCATTTGAATATACTGATAAATAAACAGCTTTCCAGTGAATATAATCAATAAACCAATGTCCATCAGGTAGTGAAGTTGCATTGGCAGTGAAAAAGCAGTAGAGCTGATATATGCTGTCCTTATGTTGGCCATGGCACATTTAATCAGCCTTTGAGTGTAATGTGTGGTAATGAAGTTTTGAGCCCTTGGGGCTGCGGGATGGAGTGCATACTCAGGGGTTTTAATGCACAATGAAAGATGAAGCTGCCTGAATGCTTTCACGGGATGCAACAGCAATTCATCAACCACACGCAGAGAACAGCAATCCATGCATGATGAGCATCAGCTTACATCAGTTACATTCTAATTCTCTAGCTTGAGTTTAATTTCAGATAAAACACGGAAGGGAAGTTTATTACTTTTATCCAAGATACTTTTAAATGAAACTCAGCTGGAAATGTTATCTTCTGTAGTGTAGAAATACTCTCAGAAGTAGCTGAGGGAGTCTAAAGTGAAGCAGTCTCTCTCAAGGACGCTGCGCCGCGGGGTCCTGCTGCACTCTGCAGCCACACCTAAAATCCTGCGCTACTGCATCAATATCTGCCATTGGCAAGAGGTAAGGATGTTTAAACCTTCCCATCACCAGCAATCTTCTTTTAACTCTTAATACATTTCTCCCTCTCTAAGTGCTTGTCCTTGTCTTGGTCTGATTAAATATACTTTTCTATATGTTAAAGTTGCATGAGAGAAGGGACTGGCACTATAAATGCACATTTTGACGGAGATCCTGGTGCAGTGCAGGGTCAGATTCTCAATGTCGGAGCTGCAGTGCTGTAAATTCTCCCAGACACACACACCGCCCTCAATGACACTGCACAGTCATGCTACGCATGCCCACACTATGAGTTATTAATAAACATAGTATTTCATTGCATTTCTAAATACAAGATTTTTATATGCTTTTCATAATCACATCTTTTCAAATATGTTTTATCATACATCGTAAAAAGGTGTTAGCTTATAAAGATATTTCTTCCTGATATGACCTTTAAATGACTTTAACTGATGTAAACCAATGTAGTCAGGTTGAGTCACTCATATGCAATATAAAAATATAATATAAATATAATAATTTAAATATAAACATTATAATATTTAAAATAATAATCATGTTTAAATAAAAGGACATTTTTGTTTCCTGACAAAACATTTTACAATATATATCATGTAGCAATTACCAAACCATCTAAAACATGAAATATTTGTCTTAACCACAACTTGTTTGATTTTACAGGAAGTTAATAAAAATTTTATTCCCATAGATCTGCATCTTTATGCCACTGCATAAATCACACTGTCATGAATGGCACTGCAAAACAGTAATATGAGATGTTAATGACAAATGGTACAAATAATAACTTTTGCAGTTAGTATGTAAAGCATATTTTAGAAAAACTGACCAAATCTTTTTTTATGCTGCATAAAAAATGTTTGTGATTTAAATTACATCTACAGCATATGCACCATTTGGCTTTCTATGATTTTCATAATTTTATTTCTAATCTTTTCTTATCAAATAAGATTTACACTGTAAATTGAACATGTTCTTATATAAAACATATTTTATAATAATTGAACTTTTTTTAAACATTGTATATTATGTAGATTACAATATAGTATGTGCATAATTTGTCTTAGCTTAAAAACAACTCAGACCAGACTGGTCTGCAACTGGTCTAGCTTGTCTCTCAGCGTGGCCAGTCTTAGCTGGTTTCAAATGGTCTCCCAGACTAGTAAAACAGGTTTTAACTGGCATCCCAGCCTGACCAGCTGAAAAGTGCCCAAATCCCCTCTAAAACCATTCACCAGACTGGTCTAGTTCAATCTTTTTTTTCTTTTTTAATGTTTACATACCTTTTAGTTTTTCATACCTGGGTGGCCTGAAGCGACGCCTGTAACTCCTGCAGCTCCTCCTCGTGCACTTTCCTGAGGAACGCGATCTCATCCAGCAGGGACTCAACTTTCTTCTCGAGCTCCAGGCGGGACAGGGTAGCGTCGTCCACGTCCTTGCGGTATCCCTTCAGGCTGTTCTCGGCCTCCTCCCGCAGTCGGGTCTCCTCGTCCAGCTTCTCCTTGACGCGCTCCAAAGCTTCGTTCATCTGCATGCAGTCCAGGTGCATCTGGCTCTTCTCGTGCGTCAGCTCCTCGACTCGTGCGCGCATCTCGCGGATCTCCTGCTCGTAGAGGTCGTGCAGGCGCGACGGCTCGTTGTGGCGCTGGCGCAGCAGCGCGACCTCCGCCTCCAGAACTTTGTTGTGCTGCTCGAGGTTGTGCACCTTCTCGATGAACGTCACGAACCGGTCGTTCAGGCCCTGCAGCTGCTCCTTCTCGTTGGTGCGGATGATCTTCAGCTCATTGGTGATGGCGGTGGTCTGCGTCAGGTCCACGGTGTCCGGCATGGGCTGGAAGCCGCCGCCGCGGCCGGATGCGAGTTTGGTCCGGTAACTTGAGGAGGTAATCATGGGGGATGGGGAGCCGTAGGTGCGGTGCTGCTGCTGGGGTCCGGAGCGGTAACTCACCGTCACCCGGGACGGGCTGCTGCCCACGGGGACGCGCCGTGGCGCATCTCCAAAAATCTTCCTGTATGAGCTGCTCGTGTACATGTCGCCGGAATAACTCATGCTGAAATGGTCGAGATCACAGACCGAGTGAGTGAAGTGTGTGGATGTGGGAAGACAGAGAAAGAGAGAGAGAGTTCCAGTCGGGATGGCACACCGGCATCTTTTATAGGCTGAGACCGCGAGCATCATCTGACGCAGGGGCGGTGGTAGAGGGGGAAACCTGCAACCCCGAGCAAAAAGACAGAGTCCCAGGAGAGAGCTCAGTCATTCACTGTCTTTGCTTTCGTGGCCACTCATCCTTTTTCATGCGATGGAGATGTAGATTGTCATCGTGCAGAGAATAAAAGTGAGGATAAATAAAGGACAAAAGAAGTACAAATGAAAAGCTACATTTTGGGGACTTTTGGAGCATCGCTGGTCGCCCTTTCAAAGGCCAAAATGGAGCCTAAAAGTGCCTGAGCTGTAAGTGGTTCATAAACTAGTTTTGAGGAACTTGAAGTCCCCACAATAGGGAATATGAGGCATCTATTTCCAGAAGATTCTGGGGAACCAAAATATTCCATCGAGTATCTTTTGCAGTGCAGCTTATTATTGATCATAATAAGGACCTTTATTATATTCATTATCATGAATATAGAGATTGTTAATCTCAGATATAAAGACAGACAGACAGACAGATAGACAGATAGATAGATAGATAGATAGATAGAAATAAATAATATAGATAAAATGGAAAAAGTAAGGCTGCAGAAAAATGAAGCATAAATGTGACAGAATCAAACTGATTTTGTGAGTGTATGGCATGCTACTTCATCGGCTGATGTGTGTGAGCAGAGGTGCTGCATGTTCACGTGGTATTGAAGCATGTTGCAGTGAGAGGGAGTGTCTGACTCTGTGTGTGTTGTAATGCGGGTGGCAGCGTGTGCCTCTGCAGTGTCTGAATACTGAATGAGACAGAGGTCTCACCCTGATGACCCTCCTTGATGCAGAATCCTTTGCAGACTCAAAATCAGCTGACATTCTGCATTCTTCTCAAACATACAGTGCATCTAAAAAAAAAGAAAGAAAAAAAGGTTACCGAAGACATGTTATGGTGCATGCCACAAAATGCATATGAGCGCTGTAAAAGTCGGTGTTCTTCATGAAGCTGCATCACATCGCACTTTTTCCTGATGAGTCATCAGTATTGGCTGTCGGGGAGCGGCGTGGGGGGTGTTCTGAGTGCAGGACTGTCGCACCACACAGACTTGGGATGAGGCCAAGGGCAGGAGCCACACCTCAGGACGGGCTTTAGCATTATCCCACAGCAACCTCTGGAGATGTGCTGCAGGCCGATGTTTCACTCTAGTAGAGAGAGAAAGAAAGAGACATGGCAAAGACCTGAGAACAAGCATTTTCTCAATTTGAGGTTGACAGGCTCTTTAGACCACTGCGGTGAAATCAGCCCAACATGGACTGTACAATGAACCATTAAAATTGTTCAATTTGTGGCATTATTTGAATGGAAACTAAGCACAAATTCTTAATTTAGCTTATTCTTAATATAAAATTTGTGTTACTGTAATGCAAAAAAATGTTGATAAAGATTAATAGATGGATAAATAGATATAGATCAAATACAAATATATTATTTTAATACATTAAAATATTCTTATTATTTATATGCCTGTTTTCCTGGATTTTTCCCTCTTGTCTCGCCCCTGTGATTCTGTCTGCCAGCCCTAGGAATGTTCTTGTGTTTTTGCCCACCATATACCTGTTTGCCATTGTTCGACCCTGCCTGTTATACCACATCTCTTTAATAAAAGCTTGCAGATGGATCCACACGTCTCACGTCTCGTCAGCCCCGTTACATTACCAATCATGCCAATAAAGCTTATAAGATAGAGAAACTGATAGACAGACAGAGATGGATAGATAAATATAAAGAAAGAGTAAAGATATAAAATCAAAAGTAATAAATTTTTTAAAGATAATTTTAGATGATTTATAGATAGATAGATAGAATTTATAAATAGATTTAAAAAAACTAAAGAAAGGAAAAATAAAGTATATTTTTAGTACCATTAAGATTTTTTGTGACATCATTTAAATGGAAATTAAGCTCAAGTTCTTAATATAGATTTACAAAACTAACTAAAGCAAAAATAATTGAAATGATGTTGCCAAAAATGATGCTGACAGACAGACAGATAGATTTTGTACCAACAACCAAACTGTCAGTATTTCTATAAATCATCCACTAGAGGGCGGTATATACTCATGAAATCAGACTCTGCTCTACTGATCTGTTCTACAGCTAGAATGTGGCCTTCTTTGCTCATTTCATTATTCTGCAAATGTCAACAATACATATCTTATTCTATTTATAGTATTGTGGCATTATGATGCAATATATTATTACAGGAGATTATTTACTTTGTTACAGCGAATTTATGTCACATCCCCATAAATGGAATGGAATATGTCTGTATGTCTAGAACTGCCTGTTGTTTAGTATCTATTATGTGAAACCCCATCCCACTATGTATAAGCACAGAGACAAACATAACTCACCCCAAAACGTTTCAGCTGGTTAAAGAGTCAACTACACCACTAATGTATTCACAGAAGCCTCTCTCTCTTCACACATACACACACACACACATACACACACACACACACACACACACACACACACACACACACACACACACACTCTTGCGCACATGACCATCACTCTCAAGCCCTCCTTACTGTGTTGAGACTAAAATAGAGACTTTGTGTTCAGGGAGGGAATTCCTTGTGAAAATCCTCTTAAAGTTTAAAACAGAGGACAAATGCAAACACCCTTTATAAATAGACTAGCTTTGAAGAAAATCAAGAAAGCGATTGCAGTCTAACACTATATATACTGTATATACATACACACAGAAGCACCAATTCTTGAAACTGAAAGTTAAGCACTATTTATAATTATTTTATTGCAAATAGATAGATAGATGATAGATAGATAGATAGATAGATAGATAGATAGATAGATAGATGATGGATAGATAGATGATAGATAGATAGATAGATAGATAGATAGATAGATAGATAGATAGATAGATGATGGATAGATAGATGATAGATAGATAGATGATAGATAGATGATAGATGGATAGATGATAGATAGATAGATAGATAGATCGATAGATAGATAAATAGATAGAACTTTCAATGATGTGATTCCAAAAACTATATTTTATATATAAAAAAAAGTTATATACAGGGAAGTAACTACTTACATGTAACTGCGTTACACAGTTTAATTACAAAATAAATGTAACTGTAATCCATTACAGTTACTGAGAAAAAAACGTAATGTAATTAAATCGCAGCTACTTATGAAAATGTTAACAATTACAAAGGGGGTTATATCTGAATATTTCTTGTGTTAATATTTACTATTTCTAGCTATGATTTTAAATATGTAATTAACCTCAGAACAATCATAAAAGTAAAATGAGGTGCTAAAGTCTGATTTTGTGGTGGCTGTGCTTTAAATTATTATTATCTTAATTCAAGTGATGAAGGATTTTGAAAGTCTGACAGTAATTAGTGTTGAGTTCTACTGTAAGGTCAACCCTGCCTGCTTTAAATGTTTGAAAATGATTAACAGTTGAAAACATTCATTAGAAATGTAGAAAAATAATCAAAAAGTAATCAAATGTAATCAGTTACATTACTTTAAAGTAATTGAAATAGTTATACTACTTATTACATTTTAAATAAGGTGATTTGTAATCTGTAACCTATTCGATTTCCAAAGTAACCTTCCGCACGCTTGTTATATACATACAGCTATAATAATTACACATTATGGTATTATTTGTTGCATTGGCTTTAATTTATGCTGATTTAAACAAAAAATAAAATTTAAATAAATATTAAAAATATTACTTGTTTATAATACCTGTTCTATTACAATTTAATAAGATTTGCCATTAAGAATTATTGGAATTATTAGAAAAAAAATCTAAACAAAAAAAAAATAGCAACTTAAACTTAAAGTGTAATGGTATTTTAGGCAGGATTTGTCTAAACATAAAGAAGATAATGTCAAATAATGCATTTTCACTATTCCTGAATTACACTAAATACATTTTTATTTTGGATGAAATATGACCTGTTTTCATGGGTTCCACACATATAAGTAGCCTATAGATGATTGCTCAGATGTGTCAGTGTGCTTCAAAGGCAATACGACTCATGTAGTCAGTGTGGTGTGCGGCGGAGGGTGGATCTCGCTTTTGTTGCCAGTCCTCTCGCTCCCCCTCAGTTCTGCTCCCGTGAGATCACAGCCCACATCCAGCCTCTCTGCTCTCCATCTGTTAGCTCACAGCCCTGTGGCAGCTTCACCATGTTGTTTCCTGTATGACTGTGGAGGAAGGCGCTCTGCCCACTCACACTGACCGGACAACAGTTCACCATCATCTGTCACTCGGTTTGATTGTGATGCTGAGAGTGTTGCTCGTCTAATTGAACATGAATGTCCTCAGGTGGTGTGAGATCACACATATATATAGAGGATGGGATGTCGCACCTGAGCACATTCATGCTCAGTCATGAATTACTGATGAATATTACTTTCATTTTACAGCACTGATTAAAATATAATAGGCTTTATAAAAGCATGACATATGCAATAATATGAATTATACATTTTTTAAAAATGTGTCTGGTGTCTGTATACACACACACACACACACGTATAAAACTTTACAAGGTTTAGTTTGTAAGCATTTTTACAGCATTTATAAATCTAGTGTTACTTTATAAATATTCTATGGTAAAAAAAAATAAAGACATTTACAAAAGATTTATATTTCAAATAAATGCTGTTCTTTTGAACTTCCTATTCATCCGTGAATTAAAAAAAAAGTTTCCACTGTTTCCACAAAAATAAAAACTGTTTTTGACTGATAATAACAGGAAATATTATATAAACACCAAATCACCATATTAAAATAATTTCTGAAGGGTCATGTGATACTGAATACTGGAGTAATAATGCTGTAAATTTAGCTTTGCATCACAGGAATAAATTACATTTGAATATATATATATATATATATATATATATATATATATATCTTATATCATACAACAAATAGAAAAGCTTAATTGAAATTAAATTAAATTAAATTTAAATTAAATTACATTTTAATAATATTTAATAATATTTTTGATCACATAAATGCAGCAAATAAGCACAGCCTTGGTGATCAGAAAAGAAAAATAAAAAAAAAAAAAAAAAAAAAAAAAATATATATATATATATATATATATATATACATATATAATATATAATAATAATAATATATAATAGTTCAGGCCTACTGATCTGAGAAACAGTGGGGGTTGATTCCTTCATATTCCGGTGTGTGTTTTAGGGTGCTGGTGGGAGCATGTGTTAATCAGGGCAGCGATGAATGCTGCTGTATATATGGAGAAGTGAAGGTTGCTGCAGCTGGCTGCTGGATAAACTGCCGGACACACACACACGCACGCACGCACGCACGCACGCACACACACACGCATGCACAAGCACAAACAAACACACACTCAAACCTACCCACAGACAGCAAAACTAATGCTCAGTTCCTGTCAAAAATATTGACCCACAAATTGCTGCTAATCCTCTGAACTATACCTTTGCACTCTAGTCTCTCTACTCAAACAAATATTTCTAATCAATATTTCTTTGACTTGTTTTCCAGTAAACCATCCACAAAACAAGATCAACCCAGAAAGCAAACACTAGTCTTAAATTAACATTGAATCAATTAGCAAATATTTTATTCAAAGCATCTTGTGTCATGTTTAAGGTATAAGGTGTATATATAAACTAAATATAGAAATATATAGAAAAAAATGAAAATGTAGAAATCAAAATACGCTTTATACACTATATACTCAACAAACATTCTCTCAAAATGAGTTTTACCTCATGCAGTTTCACTTCTCAGGCAAGTTTATCTTGCTTTAAATATATATATAGGTATTCCAGATACATCATTTTACTGGAAAGTAATGTTTATTAATAATACTCTTCTTCAGTTACAAAATAATGAAAAAATATTTTTCAAAGAAGATTATTGGAATATGTTCCACTATAAAGCAACTTCCACGGAAGTTATAAGATTTTTCTTGGAACCATATAGATGCCAATAAAGAACCTTGAATTTGAAGAGCGTACTTCTATTCTTTGCTTAGAAAACACTAAGTATTCTTAGAGAGGGGAGGGAAACGGATCCTTTATGGTGACCTTAAAGCATTACAGCTTTGCAGTCATAATCCAACCAGGCTGTCCAAACCCTGATAGCACTCATCTCTCTTCTGCTTAGTCTGGTCTATCACTTCCGCTTTTGTACTCTCTAAAAACGACACCTACCCTTCCCCCTTCATGCTTCCATCCTCGCTTCTGCTCTCTGATCTAGTTATTGAATGACAGCTGAGATATTATCTGCCTATATTCAGGGACTTGACCGCATATTAGAAGATCTGTGGGGCCAGAGAGCAAAACGGCCACTTATTCACATAACCGGCATGGTTATTATCAGTACAGTCTTAGTCCAATTGTCAAATCCTTAAGAGATCTTATGAAATCACAATTGTAGATTTGTGGCTTTTAGTTCATGCATTTTAGCTTTGATGTCATCGATATAATATTAGAGTCTTTTGGTCCAAAAAAAGCATGTATATGCATTTAAAATGTACAATATTTCTCTTTTGTGAAAGTGGGCTAAAATGATTGATGACGCATCTTGTATTCTACATTTTTTTTGTCCCATAAAATCTCTCTACTGACAACATCCCCCGCCCCATACATTATAATGAGCACCTGCCACCAGCAACTAGCAAGTGCAAGAAATTCAGGATTTGTTGGTGCTTTGCATGATTTTTCCGCAGGCGATTTCATTGGTCAGCTCGGTCATGCAGTCACCTGTCAAGAGAAGGTCAGACTTCAGATTCAGTTCAGAGTTCAGAAATACTATGGATGGATCTGATCACAGCCATCATGATGTGCTACCAATGTTTTTTTAAGGTTAAGGTTAAGACTTAGGGGTTAGTATTTGTTTCACACATTGACATGAACAATGACATCTTTAGAAACGGCTATGGGGTTGTGCTTAACTTGTTAGGGGGGGAAAAATCATGCATGACACTGGTTACACTAACTTTGCAACCACTTGATGGTTGGGAAAGGAAAGAAAGGAAAGGACAATTTCTTTTGTTCATGGAAGAAGCTGTCATGTTCTTGCTAGGCTGTAATATTACATAAATACTACTGTTTCTGTAACCATATGTTTTAAATTCTTATTTGCCAAAGCAATTTTTTTCGGATGGCCCTTAAAGAGACAGTCACCTAAAAATTGTCATCCTTATACTCAACTCCATGTTGTTCTTAATCTGTATGCATTTGTTTTTTTCTGTTAAACACAAAACAATTCAAGTCTTTTATCCATACAATGAAAGTCAATGGAGTCCAATATCTTTGTGTTCTGCAGAAGAAAGTAAGTCATACAAGTTTGGAACGATCAAGTTAAAGTAAATGACAGAATTTAAATTTTTGGGAGAACTATACTTTTAATAAAGGACTTAAAAGGCAAATAGTCCGTAAATTCTATCAAATGAGCGCACAGAATAAATGAACTCGGCTGAACAAAAATACCACTATTTTCTCTGGTAAAACTGCTATATAGTTGAAACTGAAGGTGTAGTTATAACCAAACGTATTGTTTCCTAATTGAAGAATACTGTAAGATGAACACTGTTTTTTCTGTTTATTACTTTAAAGTTGCTTTGAATCAGTCTTTATTGTAGAAAGTGCTATTTAAATGTGAACGCTATCTTTATCTATGACCGTTTTTGCCACTGAATCAATCAAAACCACAAAAAACAAATTTTTTGAAGAACAGAAACAAATACGTTCTACATTTTCAGTTTTTTATTTTAAGTTCATTCCTTTTAACCACATTTAGCAGTCAACATCAAAGTAGCCCAATTCTTAAAAAGTAACAGCATAGAAATGTCCATTTCTGATTGGATGTAAAACAGACAAAAACCTCTTTCGTTTAGCTTACAAGAGGCAGTACACGTTCAAGGATGACTGTGTACGTGTATGCGCGTATGTGTTTATGTATATTTGGAAAGGTGTGAAACACCTGAGACGCAGTCACGATCAGTGGGAATGACTGGCGATGGGTTCCTTTTTAGCAGACCACGTTTGCAATCAGTTTCTTATATAACATCTATTGTTTCCATACATTTGTGTGTCTTAAGGCTTTAGCCGATTCGTACTCTACGTACAGTACATAACCCATATATACAAATCAAAAGTAGTACATCTACCCCCCGCGGTGACATCATTGACTTTGACAAGCACAGCGCCGGGACAAAAAGGGTTCGTGTTATAGCGGGAATTCACATCTGTGTGAGTGACAGCACCGTAGAGTCTTTCACGTAACATTCGTAAGTGCAACACGTTAGCTATGTCCCGCCACTGGTGTTCACAGAAGATGGCGTATGAGAGGACTAAAGCAGATTTGGAAAGTCAAGGGGAAAAAAAGGTCAAACTGCACAGAAAGTCAAGCCTACTTTGGTGGGAGTGGGTCGTGAGAAGCTTCAAGACACCAACAAGACCCAATCTTGAGAAGGAAGTTCACTTTTTGTTTGCACTTTTTTTAAACACTTGTAACAAAGAAAAACAAGACAAAAAAGCATATCAATACAAAAGGGATACAGCCCTAAAACCCCCTGCCCCCACCACCTCCAAAGAGGAAAAAAAGAAAAGAAAAATCAAACCCTTTCTCTCTGTCTGTAGACAGTGACGTCACAAACAAGCAAACATGTATATATTTATATACAGTACAAACCACCCTTCGACCCCCCCCTCCAAAATACACGTGCTCTAATGCTCTCATGGCTACAATTCACATAAAATGTATACGTATTTTTTATTCATACATTTTTTGGGGATTTTATTTGAAATGTTCAAAACTACCCAACAGCAGCATTCCGTATGTTAAGAATGAACAATCCAGTTTGTTTTTGGTGCATCTGAAGTTCCAAAAAATGAAAAATTCTACAATTTAAGATCTTAGTTTGTGATGCAACAGTAGATTTCAGTACATTCAAACATACAGATCCTTCACTAGGCTCTTAAAAAAACCCACCTTCCTCACTAGTGTTATAGAAAAACGCTTCTCCCTAGTCTGATCAGGCACGATAATAACAGGCTACTCTGATTACCCACTTTCCACAATCGCAGTGCCACCAACACGCTAGCAAATACGTCCCAACCATATTTTTTTTTTATGCAGTTTTATGCAGTACATTTTTATACTTTTTTTAGTCAACACGTTTTAATTTTTGTGCAGGAAAAAATATAGAATGAACGATTTTAGGATGTGTAAAATAGGATATATATTTATACATGTCTATATATAGTGCAAATCAACTACACATTGAAACTAACGATAAGGAGAACCGAAGCAACTAAGCCAATCACTACTTAAATATATTCTCATATATATTTATAGTCTATGTTTTAACATATAATGTGATCAAATATAAATACTTTATTCATATACGTACATATAGGGTAGATATCTCTCTTTTTCTGTCAACTATATACATATCATGACTACATTTAGCTGAAATGGTAAATAGCTGGGCAGCAGGAGTGAAACTGCAATGCAGTGCTGCAGCCACCGACGAACACACACACAAACACACACTTAAAATGAGCCTGATGGCACAGGAGCAGAGGTCTGTCGCTCGTACAATAGGTAATCTGAAGCCTCAGACCTTTGTGTCAGCGTCTGCAGTCCATGCAATGACACAAACCTCTGCTCTACCATGGAATGTGCTTCTAGAATCGCCCATGGGGCTGAACAGTCGAGAGAAAAGAAAACAGACAAACACGAAGAAAATGCATCACACACACCAAAAACGCCACTGTCCTTAGAGAGAGAGGAAGAGATACCTGAGATCCAGACGTCACAAACCTTCCCACCCTGTTTCATAAACCCAACCCACAAAAACCTTTGAAGAATCTCATGCTGCAAACGCTTCAGTTGTTTCGCCCCACGGATGTAGTAGTGTAAAATTCAAGGTGGCAGATGAAGGGCATTTAAAGTAAAAAAAACAAAAAAAAGAAAAAGAATAGAAATTTTCTCTTGCTTGGGATGTCAGGAATCCACCTGTGAGTCCAGTTGAGGGGTCTATCGCTACCGCCCTGATGATTTCGCACAGCATGAGTATTATTAGTGCTTGCTGGGTAAAAAAAGAAAAGAAAAAGGAAACAACAACACGTCAGTATTCTCTGCCCACGCGGGAGTGTCGGGCGTGCGGGTATTAGACATTGCAGGTAGATATTTTTTAAGACTAGCTAACACACTACGCCTGATACATCACTAAATTAGCTGCAGTCCCTTCGGAGAGACGGTTTAGAAAACAAAACGACATGACAGCACATCTTTTGACACAAAGTGATCTTTGCCCGTACGGTAGAAGTAGCCCTTTTGCTCTGATCTCGCAGCTTCCCAAATCCGTCCTCGGTTATTACGCAGGATGAGGCAAAACTGGCTTGGGACGAGTGTAAAAAGGCCACTCCTACAGACGTCATCATCTAAGTGCAAAATATACCATGCTCCGGTAGGTTAGCTAACTGGTCAGGTGACCCAGCCCTGTGTCTGGATGGTACAGTTTTGATTGAAGGAACGTAAAGGGCTGCGTAAAACAGCCTGGGTGCGATTGTCCCAGAGTTTGGGAGTGACTAGGCAGTGGGTGTGGTATGGTACACATTCTTCATCTGGCTGTGAGGTCTTTAAGGTTCTCTTGAGGGTCTTTCGGGAATGGGAATGTCTCAAATCGAGTGCCTCTCTCCAGGATGGTGGGATGGGAGTGAAGGCAAATGGATGGGAAGATCTGATTGGACGAAGGCGAGGGGATTGGTGAAGAAGGTCAGCCTTGAGAGGGCGGAGCCTTGGTTGGCCTTTTCTCCCAGTTAGTGCTGCATATATGAGGTCTGGTTGGTGGACGGCACATCCAAAGTCCAATACTTTCTTCGTGCTTCCTCCTCTTGACTGGATTCGTCAGAGCAAGAGAAAGACCATTTGGGTCACAAAGGAGACAACACCGTTCAAGTATTAGAGGAGGACCTGGCCGAAGGTGATTGGAGGTACAGGTTGAAGTGGTGGGAGATGAGTGGCTGAGGAACCCGGGGTGATCTGTGCTCTTATAGACTGCAGCCCAGCACTGGGCTCTTCTCCTGAGTGTTGGCGAGGCGACGGAGACTGGCACTGGAATAGCCTTCATCGCTGCAGCTACTGCGCAAGCTTCCCTGCTCGTCCGAGTCACTTACGCTGCTGGTGGTCCATTCCAGATCTCCCAGCAGATAGTCTGTTCCTTCCACGTCAACATCCACATCTTCTGTAAAGCAAACACAAGGAAAAAAATGTTAGGGTTGTTTGGTGGATACTTCCACCACCTCTTTATCACTCCAATGTGTGTAGAGCATCAAAGTGAAAACTAAAAATGATGAAAATTGTGAAAAATTATTATTAATTGCAATTAGATATTTGAATTAACAGCCCTAATATGATGGTATATTGTGAATGCAAAGTAAATCACGTTGGGGAAAAAAAAATCTGCCAAACAACTAAAATAGGGCAGCAACAACACACTGACAGCATCAATAATCATTTATAATTAAAGTAATTTACAGATTTCATTATCAATTGTAGTGACGTCGCTATATAATAGTGTAAAAATACCATTTACAAACATGAACATTTCATTTTAACAATTTATATGATCATATTGTATTATAAAAGTGTATATATTATATTCTTAGGATTGTTTGGCAGATATTCCCTCTTTATCCTTCCTATGTCTGCAGTGCATCTCAAAACTGAAAAATTATGAAAAACTATAAAAACAATTATGAGATTAATCAACAAATTTCATTATCAGTAAGCTGAGTCTATGCACCGTGCATAGGAAAGTGCTATCAGTGACATCACTATACTACAGCGGAAAAAAATTAATTTATGTGGAAAACATTTACAAAGGTGTTGAAATCCTAGCAGAAGATTATTTGATGTTAACATTTTATAACATAATATATTTATTTTATATTATTTCCACTTAAATATCAAACAATAATAAACGTATAATATATTATTTACACTTGAATAATAAACATTAACCATTTTAAAAATATATAATTTAGTGATTTATTGGATGATTTAAAAAAAAATAGATACAGAAAATTACAATTTTATTCAATTAATCAAGAAATCACCAATAGGTTGATCAATTATCACAATAATTGTTATGCAGCTCTAGACTAGATGTAAAGGTAAAAACAAGACATTTGCAAACCACCGAATCTACAAAGGTTTGACGGATGATGTTAACACAGATGTCTGACAGCGTGTACAAACAAGACTGATCACGTTCTAATCAATGAAGCCATCAACAGTGTACACTAAAGAGTCCGCTTTGTTGATTATAAAGAGAGCAAGCTACTTTTGTTCTGATGTGTCATTCCGCTTGCCTGTCATCTATATTAACATCATCTGTCAAAATTTCCTGGATAATCCTTGTCTTTTGTTACATACGCATAGTATAGTCACCCAGCTTTTTGTTGCATTTGTTTCTTTAATATAAAAAAATCTATTCACATGCACATAATTAACAATTTTGTGGAAACGGCATGGTGCGAGCTGTAATTTCATTTAAAAACTTGTTTTCAGTCGATTGTTATTAAGGTTATAGCATTTTCATGTGCATTTTGAAGAGTGCTACGTTTAGTCAATCTGGCCCATTATCTCCATGGCAACATTCCAATTTAGGTGTTAAAGCATTCATCATGGTGCTGCATGCTACAGTCTGTCTACGTGCCATCTGTTTGTAGGACAGGCCACAGCATATACAAAATAATCTCCTCAAGACAATTACTTGTCTCAGTTCTGGGAAAAATCATGCAGACTTCCTGTATGATCATCAAACCTCCACTGTGTCTCTGCTAGGGGTTGCACCGACTAATCGACTAGTCGACTTCAATGCTCTGCCATGACGCTTTAAGCTTGATGTCGACTAGTCGCTGGTCCTATAGAGGGCACAACAGGATAAGAAATCTTTGAAGGACTTCCACATTTACGCTCCATTTCCAAACAGTTCAAATGACAAATAAATGCATACTCTGAAAGCGCTCCACAAGACATGTGTGATTATATTACTGGATGCTCGAAATTGAACGGGAGAATGCACGTTTTAAACAGCTTATTGTACAGGTAAGTTAATCGCTGTTCTAATCTAATGCGCTGCTGCACTGTAACGCACACACATAGGCTACAGACAGTAGCACGTACATCACACACACAGAATCATTCAGCGCGGAAATGTATTGTCAACACTGTTCTGTGATTTCTCAATAAAATAG
Organism: Sinocyclocheilus grahami; assembly: GCF_001515645.1. Classification (NCBI taxonomy): domain Eukaryota; kingdom Metazoa; phylum Chordata; class Actinopteri; order Cypriniformes; family Cyprinidae; genus Sinocyclocheilus; species Sinocyclocheilus grahami. The sequence continues at coordinate 246,893 of NW_015505448.1, read as the reverse complement.
CTTAGAAACGAAAAGGTTCAAGCATATATTTATTAATAACTAAATTCCACAGCTTCACTACTAGTAGAGAGACGCTGCCAGGTAGAATTAATTCACACACGCAATCGCTCTCACTAATGCATTCATATTAATGTAATCTTTACTGTGCTACTTTATCTGTATCTGATTTAGAA